>NC_048576.1:11783012-12053012 GCF_013265735.2 Oncorhynchus mykiss | reverse complement strand
CTGCCATCCCATAACCTGGGCACAGACAGAGTAATATCACACCAGGGTTCAAATAGTATTTCATTGAGTCTGCCTGGATTACTCCATTGGTTCATTACATCATGTCAGATGAGCTCAATAAAGCACATCTAAAGTGTTAGGACAATTACTTGAACATACAGTACCAGTCAAAAGATTGGACACACCTACTCATTCCAGGGTTTTTCTTCTATTTGTATTATTTTCCACATTGTAGAATAATAGTGAAGACGTCAAAACTATGAAATAACACATATGGAATCATGTAGTAACCAAGTTTAAGTTTGTTAAACAAATCAAAATATATTTTAGATTATTCAAATTAGACACCCTTTGCCTTGATGACAGCTTTGCACACTCTCAACCAGCTTCACCTGGAATGCTTTTCAATTAACAGGTGTGCCTTGTTAAAAGTTCATTTGTGGAATTTCTTTCCTTCTTAATGCATTTGATCCAAATCAGTAGTGTTCTGACAAGTTAGGGGTGGGTATACAGAAGATAGCCCTATTTGGTAAAATACCAAGTCCATATTGTGGCAAGAACAGCTCAAATAAGCAAAGAGAAACGACAGTCCATCATTACATTAAGACATGAAGGTCAGTCAATCCGGAAAATTTCAAGAACTTTGAAAGTTTCTACAAGTGCAGTCACAAAAAAACATCAAGCACTATGATGAATCCTGACTCTCATGAGGACCGCCACAGGAAAGGAAGACCCAGAGTTACCTATGCGCAGAGGATAAGTTCATTAGAGTTACCAGCCTCAGAAATTGCAGCCCAAATAAATGCTTCAGAGTTAAAATAACAGGCACATCTCAACATCAACTGTTCAGGAGGACACTGCGTGAATCAGGCCTTCAAGGTAAAATTGCTGCAAATAAACCACTACAGGACACCAATAAGAAGAAGAGACTTGCTTGGGCCAAGAAACACGAGCAATGGACATTAGACCGGTGGAAATCTGTCCTTTGGTCTGATGAGTCAAATTTGAGATTTTTGTTTCTAACTGTCGTGTCCTTGTGAGATGCAGAGTAGGTGAACGGATGATCTCCGCATGTGTGGTTCCCAAAGTGAAACATGGAGGAGGTGCGAATGTCTGGGGGTGCTTTGCTGTTGACACTGTCAGTGATTTATTTAGAATTAAAGGCACACTTAGCCAGCATGGCTACCACAGCATCCTGCAGCGATACGCCACCCCATCTGGTTTGCGCTTAGTGGGACTATCATTTGTTTTTCCAACAGAACAATGACCCAAAACACACCTCCAGGCTGTGTAAGGGATATTTGGCCAAGAAGGAGAGTGATGAGTGCTGCATCACATGACCAGGCCTCCACAATCACCCGACCTCAACCCAATAGAGATGGTTTGGGATGAGTTGGACCGCAGAGTGAAGGAAAAGCAGGAAACAAGCATATGTGGGAACTCCATCAAGTCTGTTGGAAAAGCATTCCAGGTGAATTTTGTATTTATTTTATTTATTGAAGCTGGGTGAGAGAATGCCAAGAGTGTGCAAAGCTGTCAAGGTAAAGGGTGGCTACTTGAATAATCTCAAATATAAAATATAAACTCAGCATTAAAATAATACATTTTCACATCATATTTTATTACAGCGTTTAAAGCATTTCTCTCTATTAACTCTCAATCAACAGATAACCCCTCGCTCCTTTGGGAAACCTGTAAAGCGTACTCTCTCCTAACACAGGATGCTGAAAAGAAAATGAGATTTGTCAGGCAAAAGCTATATGAACATGGCGATAAGCCAGGAAAGTACTTGGCATTCCTAGCTAAAAAGAGAGCTGACTCTCAGTCAATTGCCACTATTACTGATTCTGATGGCAATCAATTATATGAAAATAAATTGATAAATGACTAATTTAAGACATTTTATGCGAACCTTTATGCCTCAGAACTGCCAAATGATGCACCCAAATTAATGGAGAACTTATTTTCTAAGATTGAGCTCCCTACTATCTCTGAAGAACAGAGGTCTCTCCTTAATGCCCCTATTACCGAGGAAGAGATAATGTTCGCAATTAGGAATTTGCAAAATGGTAAGTCCCCAGGACCAGACGGGTTTTGTAGCGAGTTCTATAAAGACTTCCATGGCCTGATCCTTGAGCCATTGCGTGATATGTTTAACCACTCATTTTCAAATGACCAGCTCCCTCAAACGCTGAGAGAAGCCAACATATCACTTATTCTCAAAAAAAAAAAATGTCCATAGTCTTGTTCCTCGTACAGACCAATTTCCCTTCTGAATGTGGATAGAAAATTGCTTTCTAAAATTTTAGCCACAAGATTAGAGGACTCACTGCCACTAATTGTGAAAGGAGACCAAACTGGCTTCATTAAGGGCCGTAAGTCATGCAACAATGTCAGGCGACTTCTTAATGGAATTCAAGCCTACCAACAAAGTGCTATGGATGGTCTTGTGCTCTCCCTAGATGCTGAGAAAGCATTTGATCGTGTGGAGTGGTCTAACGTATTCTTTGCTCTAAATAAATTTGGTCTAGGGGACAACTTTATAAAACGGGTGAAAGTTTTATATGATGATCCTCAGGCTGCTGTCCTTACTAATGGGCTAAGGTCAGATAGCTTCTCTATATACAGAGGTACCAGACAGGGCTGTCCTTTGTCCCCTCTCCTCTTTACACTCGTTATGGAACCACTGGCCGAGGCTATCAGGGTAACGCCTGCTATACAGGGGCTGCTCATTGGTGATGTTCACCATAAAATAAGCTTGTATGCTGATGTCCTGATATTCATATCTAGTCCCGAGACTTCAATTACATCTCTTATTAAATATTATTGAATTATTCAGCGAATTCTCAGGCTACAAGATTAACTTAACTAAATCAGAGGCTATGCCACTTGGTAACCATCACTCTGTACCTAATACCTCTCCCCCTTCCCTTTTAAATAGTCTCCCTCAGGTTTCATGTATCTGGGTATATTTGTAACTCCTAAATTGCAGCAAATGTACAAAGCCAATTTTGTTCCCTTGTTGGATACAATAAGACAGGATTTGGAGCGCTGGAACTCTTCCGATAACATGGTTGGGTAGAATATCCCTCTTGAAAATTAACATTTTACCTAGACTACTCTACCCAATCCAAATGATCCCAGTATTACTCTCCAATAAGGTAATAAAGGATGTAAATGGATGGCTAAGTTCCTTTATATGGAGTAAACGCAAGCCAAGACTTAAGATGGCAATATTGCAGCTGCCAAGTTCTATGGGTGGCTTGGATCTGCCCAATATCAGGTTCTATCAATGGTGTGCCCACCTATGTTATATTTCTGACTAGATCACAAACGATGACTCCTCTATTTGGTTAGACATTGAGACTTCTCTTTCAAAATACCCCTAACAGGATCTTTTATTTTTCAGAAGTTTCAAGTCTGTAGAAGATCACTGCAATAATCCCGTTACACTTAACACACTCAAAGTATGGAGGTCAGTTCAACGCTTCCTGGGAAGGTTCAAACTAACTTCTGCTCTTACCCCAATTCTTAACAACCCAAATTTTGGTCCAGGATTGCTGGATGCTGGCTTTCACTTTTGGCTTAATAAGGGCATACGCAGACTAAATGACTTATTTGCTGATAAGATTTTATTGTCATTTGAGCAGATGGTCGAGAAATATCAACTCCCAAAGCAGGACTTTTTCCGCTTCCTACGAGTAAGACATATTCTGAAGAGCACCACCTTATTTGGTAACCCTGATATGTCTGTCATTGAAAGAACGCTTTTTTTTCCCACAAAGGAAAATGTCTGTAAGTCTGTTTTACGATGCTGTAAGGTCCTTTTCTGCTGTCAACACAGAGGGTGAAACAAGTGTGGGAGAAATAATTGTCTGTTACTATTGACGAAGAGAGGTGGGAGGACATTTGGAGATATGCAAAAACAATATCTATATGTAATCGTATTAGAGCAATCCAATTAAGAATAATACAGAGATTGCATATATCCCCAAATCGCAGACATGCTTTTAGCCCCTCTTCCTCTTCTCCTCAGTGTCTTAAATGTAAAACTGATACAGGCTCCCTAATACATTGTTTATGGTCATGTACCAAAATACAAAGATACTGGTCTGGTGTTCTGCAAGAAATTGAAAAGATCCTAGCGGTTGATCTAGAATTGGACCCAGTTTCTTTACTGTTGGGTCTCCCTAGTAGGCTTTACAACATCCTTACCTTCGCAGCAAGGAAAAACATCCTTTTACAGTAGATTAGTGATAAGGCTCCTTCTATTAAAGATTGGCATAAGATACTATTTGAATGGGTGCCTCTGGAATATCTGACATGTACATTGCATTCTAAAACAGATCAGTTCTACAAAGTATGGGAACCTTATCTAAATTACCTAGAACCTGAGGTATCAGCTATTATGCTGCAAGGATTCTCGTAGAATGACGGGGATGTATGTATTTCAGAATTACACTGTACGTTCCATGTGTGGAACCTAACCTCTTGGTTTAAACTGAGCTTTTTTCTTTAATTTCTGTTTGTAAATTTGTTTAAAATGTATGTATTGAGAGACACAATGATGGGGATGGGGTGAGAGAAGCGCCGAGCACGAAGAGGAGGAAATGGTGTACGTGTGTGTGTGTGTGTGTGTGTGTGTGTGTGTGTGTGTGTGTGTGTGTGTGTGTGTGTGTGTGTGTGTGTGTGTGTGTGTGTGTGTGTGTGTGTGTGTGTGTGTATGTATGTATGTATGTATGTATGTATGTATGTATGTATGTATGTATGTATATATATATATATATATACACATACATACATATGTGTAAGTCAGTGCTGTTTTTTTTTGTTGCTTTGTCTCTGTTGTTGTATATCTTAATATGGGTGAAAATGGTGAAATTCCAATAAAAATACTGTTACAAAGACACTAACAGCTTACAGACGGTAGGCAATTTAGGACACAGTTATGAAAACTTAGGACACTAAAGAGGCCTTTCTACTGACTCTGAAAAACACCAAAAGAAAGATGCCCAGGGTCCCTGCTCATCTGTGGGAACGTGCCTTAGGCATGCTGCAAGGAGACATGAGGACTGCAGATGTGGCCAGGGCAATAAATTGCAATAATCCTAAGGTGTGATGTTCAGATGTACCGATCTTGTGCAGGTGTTGTTACACGTGGTCTGCCACTGCGAGGACGATCAGCTGTCTGTCCTGTCTAAGATGACAGGACAGACAGCTGATCGTCCTCGCAGTGGCAGACCACGATCAGCTGTCTGTCCTGTCTAAGATGACAGGACAGACAGCTGATCGTCCTCGCAGTGGCAGACCACGTGTAACAACACCTGCACAAGATCGGTACATCTGAACATCACACCTTAGGGACAGGTACAGGATGGCAACAACAACTGCCAGAGTTACACCAGGAACGCACAAACCCTCCATCAGTGCTCAGACTGTCCACAATAGGCTGGATTGAGGGCTTGTAGGCCTGTTGTGAGGCAGGTTCTCACCAGACATTACCGGCAACAACGTTGCCTATGGGCACAAACCCACCGTCGCTGGACTAGACAGGACTGTCAAAAAGTGCTCTTCACTGATGAGTCGCGGTTTTGCCTCACCAGGGGTGATGGTCGGATTCGTGTTTATTGTCAAAGAAATGAGCGTTACACCGAGGCCTGTACTCTGGAGCGGGATCGATTTGGAGGTAGAGGGTCTAGGCCGGTGTGTCACAGCATCATCGGATTGAGTTTGTTGTCATTGCAGGCAATCTCAACTCTGTGCATTACAGGGAAGACATCCTCCTCCCTCATGTGGTACCCTTCCTGCAGGCTCATCCTGACATGACCCCCCAGCATGACAATGCCACCAGCCTTACTGCTCATTCTGTGCGTGATTTCCTACAAAACAGGAATGTTAAGTGTTCTGCCATTGCCAGCGAAGAGCCCAGATCTCAATCCCATTGAGTACATCTGGGACCTGTTGGATCGGAGGATGAGGGCTAGGGCCAATCCCCCCAGAAATGTCCAGGAACTTGCAGGTGCCTTGGTGGAAGAGTGGGGTAACATCTCACAGTAAAAACTGACAAATCTGGTGTAGTCCATGAAGAGGAGATGCACTGCAGTACTTAATGCAGCTGGTGGCCACACCAGACACTGACTGTTACTTTTGATTTTGACCCCCCCTTTGTTCAGGGACATATTATTCAATTTCTGTTTGTCACATGTCTGTGGAACTTGTTCAGTTTATGTCTCAGTTGTTGAATCTTGTTATGTTCATACAAATATTTACACATGTTAGGTTTGCATTTGACAGTTTGAGTTTATTTTGATTTGTCTAACACTTTTTTTGATTACTACATGATTCCATGTGTGTTATTTCATAGTTCTGATGTCTTCACTGTTATTCTACAATGTAGAAAATAGTAAAACATAAAGAAAAACCATTGAATGAGTAGGTGCGTCCAAAACTTTTGACTGGTACTGTAGGTCTGGCCGACACATGGACAGACAAAAGAAGGCATACAAAAATAAATCCAATATAGACCAATCCCTTCACTCACCCAGCTTGAGGACCGTGGTAGCAGAGAAGAGGCTCCTGATGAAGGTGACAGTGATGTTATGTTGAGAGAATCCATGGGCACACAGGTCCAACAGGAACACCTGGCCTGGCACTGCTAGCTGGATCAAAGCTACCCTCTGCTGGGGAGACACTGCACCGAACCCTGCCCTCCACTCCATATCCACCCCTACTATACAACCAGGCTGGAGAACAGGGGAGAGGAGGGAAGATATTTTGGGGTTGTGAATACCTGTTGTATTCCGTGCATGTGACTAATAAAATTTGATTTGATAAATGCTATTATTTTACACTGTTTACATTTTTCATAGGTGTTTGGTGCTTACATGGGATTTAGTCTGCAAATTTTCTACAAGAGATCCCTTATAAACTAAAATGACGTGCTGTCGGACACACACACAAGCCAGTGAGGAGTCATCTGTGGAACCACCTCTCTGATTGATTGATACCTGTAGCACTATGTCTCTGCAGCGCTGTAGCCCCTCCAGGGTCTCCAGGAAGTGGACATGGTCCCTGGTGATTGGCAGCTGGTAGAACCTATCACGGTGTGCCTGGGACGGGTCCCACGACTCAGCATTGCAGCCTTTAGATACCTCCCTGAAGAAGAGGCAGAGGATTGAATGAATGAATATATGAGAAATATGTGGACACGGGAAAACAGAGACGTAGATTGACTGATAGATTACATTTATTTTCCTTCATTCTCTCTACAGCTCTGTACCTCAGCGAGGGTGGTAGGCTCTCCTGTGTGTCCCACACCCCAAACGGCAGACGATCTTTGGGGAGACCGTAGTGTAGTGACCACTGGGCAGCGTTGACCATCCCACCATACTTAACCATCAACTCAACCAACTGGATTTGCAGCTCTGGGTCGTCTGCCACTGTTGACTGACCATACTCGTCAATGTAGTGAACACTGAACACACACACCAATCAACCAACCAACCAATGACCGAGATACTGAGATTATATCATGCATGGGCCTTGTTGTGTGCGTTTTTAAAAGACTAAACTAAGCAAAAAGAGAAGTTGATTGCACACGTCATACCTGTACATGGTCCCTCCAGTTCTCCTCTGACATGCCTTTCTGAAAGTCAGAGACGGTGAGAAGTGAGGACATATGAATGGGGCGCGAAGCAGAGGCCTCACAGAACATAAGGTAACATACTTTAATTGAATGACCTGATTGCAAGTAACTCTGCATAAGAACGCCTGCTAAAACTCTGAAATGTATCACGTTAAAAGGACCCAGGTTTGCTGCTTACCTCTACAAACCTTTTATACATGAGGAAACGCATGGAGTCTGATTTACGCTTGTACACAGAGTTGGGACACAGGCCTGCAAAGTGAAACCATTGAAACCAATGAAAATGTAGAGCAGGCACACTGATGATCGGTGATACACATGGGCACTATCAGAACACACACACACACACCTGGGTCAATGTTGAATTTCTCCATCAGTCGAAACACTTGTTTGCTGAGCATCTTGGGCTGGATTTGATCAGTTTGATGTTTGGAGAGGGACAAGCGGGGAAACTGCCTGCAGTGAAGCACAAGGAAACATAAACCACCCACTAATGCCACACACGCACAGAAAGAGTTGCGCACACACACACACACACAAAATACCTGCGTAGTTGTGCTATGCTGAAGTCAGGACGGCACCAGGAGTCCAGCAGTGTGACCATACGTTCCTCCAGTCTAGGATGGCCCCTTACAAACGACTCGGCCATAGGAAGCTTGTCCTGTAGAATCAGAGGGACACACATCTGCAACACACACGGGGGGGGGGGGGGGTCATGGTTTAGTACCAACACACACCTTTGCTTTTAATAACAGGTTCTGATCGCTCACCTCCTCCATATCCACTTCACTCTGAAGCTCCAGTTTCATGCTTAACAACGCAGCCTGAAAAACAATGACAACATTTATTTAAATTGTGAAAATCCCCAAACATTCATTTTGATTCCACCCCAAAAAATATGTATAATTTTTATTAATTCACCTAATATAGCTTTGTCTGACTCCATCATGATTAACCCATTTGATTCCCATCCAGCCCGTCACACCACAACAACCAGATGAAGAAGAATAGCAGAACACCAACCCACCTCCCTGTAGCAGTTGACAGCCTGCAGTTTGAAGATATGCAGCCTCAGGATGCTCCGGTCCAGATTCCCCAGCTGGTAGATGTCTATGAGAGGATCCATGAAGCTGGGCTGGGCATCCGTGAGAAGGCTGAGAGCACGACGCTGCAATCCCAATTTAGAGACCTCTGGGACGGCCTGGAGGGTCACCTGGAGGTAGGTGAGATTTACAAATGACGCTGCGTGATTATTTTCTTTAGCTCAAAGTAGCGACATGTCTTAATTAATAAACCACAAGCATACAGTGCCTTTGGAAAGTATTCAGACCCCTAACCCCTTTTTTCCACATTTTGTTACGTTACAGCCTTATTCTAAAATGGATTCAATTGTTTGTTGTTTTCCTCAATCAACACACAATACTCCATAATGACAAAACAGAAACAAGTTTTGAAAAAAAATCATATTCAAGTGAAATAAAGTGCTGGCCATTTTATGTGAACTATTTTTGGCTCCTGGCACCCTTTATACTTGTTTACAATAGAGGATCTTCAGTGGAACTGAGCATGCTGTTTTCCTTTACTGAGACGGACCTTGGGATGTGTGCGTCTCCAGCGCTCAAACTCCATGAGGATGCTGTGGCCCATGGTGGTGGCCTTCCCCTTCTGCCTGCCTGGACAGCCCTCCAGGACACACAGCAGGTCCTCTAGGGGTGTCTGGAAGTCTGAAAAGCCCTTGAAGGCTACAGCTCGCAGCTGAGAGGACAGGGGAGGAGATGGATGGAAGGGGGGGGTTAGATACACACTCTCCATCTGGGTCAAATCAATCTCTGCATATGAACTTTTATGCTAAAATCTCAAATTCACACATAAAGCTATCAGTTGTATAACAGTTTGTTTGGCATTAAAGTATTGAATCTCGTTTTAGATAGACTTTGGTACTCACAGTACTCTGTGTCACACACTTTCCCTTTCTCATTCAACATCTCTCACAATTTGCACAGTTAGTCAATATCCACAAACAATGCATGTCTGTTTGAGAGATCGTAATCTCGAGGCTTGATCTTTTACACAATATTTCAGACGCACAGTCATTCACTCAACATTCTCATAGATATACCCAGTATAGACCTGGCATGCGACATGATGATGCACTGCTCGCTCATTCCTTCCCTCAAGCTTTTTCCTCACACACACACAGACTGTGAAGTTGACGACATACACACTGTAAATGCAGCTTTCTGTCTCACCGGCTCTAGCTCTTTCCTGGTCCAGAAGTCAAAGAGTTGTTCTCTCAGTGCCGTGGGGTCAGCACCTGGAGGTCACACAGTTGATATGGGGTTACACACTGACCCCTACTGACCTCTCACCCCAACCTGTCATTGGCATAGGGGTTACCAGCCTAACCCTTCACCCAACCAGCTTAGTGTGTTTCTCACTTTCTTTCACTCACACTAGATATGCCTAACCTCCCGAATCCTGAAGCATAACAAACACACTAGCACATGTGCTTTCTGAAGTCAGCCTATTGCTACACTAACCACTCCATCAATGTTTATATCACTACTACTTAAAGTGGAACTGACAGAATTTTAGCAACATGACATCTTATTAAAATCGGTTCATATACACCCCCCAGGAAGAATATTATACTTTTTAAAAACATTTCCTGACAAGCCAGCACTTAGATATGGTCATTTTCACAAATTCTTAGAATGTTTGTGAATTACGTATAGTAAGGCATGTGAAAATGATATAACAATATAGAGTAGGAAAGCGGACGTACATTCAGACAGTAAATAAAACATCCGTCTCGTCCAGGACCGGAGTCGACGCAAACTGGTGCACCGCAGACCAATCAGAGCTACAGTAGGCCTTTATACAAACAAGCCATTTGCCACACAAGCCTGCCATCATTTACTTTGAACTGGACTGTGTGTTTACAGGCAGTAGCAACAGCGAGACTTTAAAATCATTCAAACGTATTTGCCAAAAGCCACAAAATACAATTTTGAAATTGCACTGAAACGATGTAGAATTGTAGCCTATTAATCATTCTGCAGCTTGCCTGCCAATGCATGCTTATCCCAACCAAACACCTAAGCTAACTGGCTAAAGTTAGCTAGCTTGCTCCTTTCAGACACAAATGAGAGAACACCTCACTTTGACCAGTTTACTCGCCCTAGCAGAGCTGGTTAGCTAGGCTGTTTACATGTTATCTAGAGGGTTCGTGACTAACTATGACTTTTTTTTGCCTACGTTTACCGACACAGGTCATATTCAGTGGGTGTTGTGCGATCGTAAATTCATCAGCTATTCTGCGCTCTGGCACATAGACGAGAGTGCTCTGAAATTGGAGTAGAAAGCCAGAGTGAATTTGCAAATGTAGGAGATATGTTGTTCCAGTTCTTGCTAGATAACCAAATGACACCTGCATCTAGATGTGTGTAGCCACCAAAAACAATGATGACGGGAGAAAGTCAGTCACTCAACCACTCCTCCAATGACATGACATCCTCCTACCAGCTAGCTGGCTAACGTTAGGCTCCATAGTTTTAGCTTGCTACCTAAATAGATACACTAGCCTATTAGCTAGTTTGACTGTATTGACATTCCCAGCCTTAGTTGCAACCTGTATGCTCTCGTTGGCTGGCCCTCGCTTCATATTCGTCGCCAAACCCACTGGCTCCAGGTCATCTATATGTCTTTGCTACGTAAAGATGTCTTTGCTGCGCTTTCTGCCCACATCAGATATGTCTATGTCCTGGGAAATGTTACAACCTCATGCTAATCACATTAGTCTACATTAGCTTAACCGTCCCGTAGGGAAGGACACTGAACCTGTAGAGGTTAAGGGGAGGCAGGTAGCCTAGCGATTAGAGCATTGGGCCAGTAACCAAAAGTTGCCATACCAGGCGGTGAGGCAATGCTCTCGACGGTGCAGCTACAGAACTTTTAGAGGATCTGGGGACCCATGCCAAATATTTTCAGTCTCCTGGAGGGGGAAAAGGCATTGTCGTGCCCCCTTCACAACTTTCTTGGTGTGTTTGGACCAAGACAGTTTGTTGATGATGTGGGAACTTGAAACTCTCAACCTGCTCCACAACAGCCCGTCGATGTGAATGCGGTGATCAGGCCTACCACCGTTGTGTCATCAGCAAACTGATGTACGTACGGTCACTGTGGGGACGACTGCAAACGAGTTAAAACGTTGTCAGTTCCCCTTTAAGAATAACTGGATTATCATTAACTCAAAAGGAGTGGGATAGGATAGTATTAACAGCAGTTGTTTAGGGTTACTGACCGAGTTTTGGAGCAGTTCTGCTTTGGGTTTGATTTAAAGCCATAACACCCTCTGAGAACAGAGGACAGGGCACATATTTTGGAGGGCTGGGGTTTAAAAAGGCCTTGTAACAAAAGGGGAGGTGTAGACTGGGTATGTTCCTAAGCATTCCCAAAAGCTCTTGCCTCGCTCTCCCCCCTCCTCTCCTTCCCAGGCCTAGTGTTCCTGTTCCCCTCCCCCCACTGCTGTCTGTTTGTCTCGGATTTCCCCAGGAAAGGGCAACGCGGTGGTCACGGTGTACAAAATCCAGCCTTCCTGACGGACAGCCTGGGAAAGCAGACCAAAGGGCTTCTCTCTCTTTCTTTCTTTCTCTCCCTACCCACACTTTAACTCTCAGGTCTTCATGGATCAGAGCTGGTTCATGCCTACACAGCAGAGACACTTTCCAGACTCACCAAAGCAAAGCACAACACAATGCATGGCGGAAGAACACAGCACACTTCATAGAAATCGTATACATCTTTCTCCCTCTACGTTGCTATTCTCTCTACTTTAGCAGTTTTCCCCAACCTAATTCCACAGAGAGAAAAAAAGAGGGGGGGGGGCTCAGGAATGTGGAACATGTCGCTTCTCAATTGTCTGGGTGAGCTGCTGAGTGACAGGTAAGCAGGGACTCAGAGCTGTATATGGAGGAGCACTCCACTTGGGAGAGAGTTTGGTGTGTGTATGTGTGTGTGTATGTGGTGTTCAACTTGTATACCTTTACACCTGCCGGGACTATCCTTCCTGTCATTCCGACAGAGGCAAAACCATACCAGAACATGTGTGTTTGTGTATTTAAGCTTGGTGTCTGGACTGATGCGTGTGTGTAGGCCCCAGACAAGTGTTTGTTTGGCTTAACTACTGACCCAATTGTTGCGTCGCCTGGCTCATTCCTCTCCAGTGGGTTGTGCTGCGTCGTAAGTCTGAAGGGTCTCACGTTCCTAGGGGGGAGGACGGGAGACAATGTGAGGGAGGGGGAGACCGTATTGGGGGGAGATACATACTGGTAGTTGAGTTCAGCAACAGACGGGAATGCCTGTTCTGGTATACAAACAAACATCAGGGTGAATGGGGACACACCCTGACTGGCATTGCAGGCCTGATTAGCAGCACCTGATTGGTGGGAATTCACAATATAATGCGCAGACACTTCCTGACTGGGAACATTTAATTAGTTATTGACTCAAGTTCAGTTATGCATCCCAAACTCAAACCATAATTTCATCCACATTAGAAATGTTGAGTTATTTTCTTTCAGTTTCTGATCCAATAATTTTCACATTTATTTTTGTTATATTCATTTAAATGACATAGTTGCCACTAGAGGTCGACCGATTATGATTTTTCAACGCCGATACCGATTATTGGAGGACCAAAAAAGCCGATGCCGATTAATCGGGCAATTTTTTAAATTTGTTTTATTTGTAATAATGACAATTACAACAATACTGAATTAACACTTTTTAACTTAATATAAAACATCAATAAAATCAATTTAGCCTCATAAATAATGAAACATGTTCAATTTGGTTTAAATAATGCAAAAACAAAGTGTTGGAGAAGAAAGTAATATGTGCCATGTATAAATGTGTGCCATGTAAAATATGTGCCATGTAAAAAAGCTAACGTTTAAGTTCCTTGATCAGAACATGAGAACATATGAAAGTTGGTGGTTCCTTTTAACATGAAACTTCAATATTCCAAGGTAAGAGGTTTTAGGTTGTAGTTAATATAGTATTTATAGGACTATTTCTCTCTATACCATTTGTATTTCATATACCTTTGACTATTGGATGTTCTTATAGGCACTATAGTACTGCCAGTGTAACAGTATAGCTTCCGTCCCCCTCCTCGCCCCTACCTGGGCTCGAACGAGGAACACATCGACAACAGCCACACTCGAAGCGCAAGGGGAATAACTACTCCAAATCTAAAGGCGAGTGACGTTTGAAACAGTATTAGCGCACACCCAGCTAACTAGCTAGCCATTTCACATTGGTTACACCAGCCATTAGGCTGATAGGCTTGAAGTCATAAACAGCGCTGTGCTTGCGAAGAGCTGCTGGCAAAACGCACGAAAGTGCTAATTGAATGAATGATTACGGGCCTGCTGCTGCTCAGTCAGACTGCTCTATCAAATCAGACTTAATTATAACATAATAACACGCAGAAATACGAGCCTTTGGTCATTAATATGATTGAATCCGGAAATTATCATTTCGAAAACAAAACGTTTATTATTTCAGTGAAATACGGAACCGTTCGGTATTTTATCTAACGGGTGGCATCCATTAGTCTAAATATTCCTGTTACATTGCACAACCTTCAATGTATATCATAATTACGTAAAATTCTGGCAAATTAGTTCGCAATGAGCCAGGCAGCCCAAACTGTTGCATATACCCTGACTCTGCGTGCAATGAATGCAAGAGAAATGACACAATTTCACCTGGTTAATATTGCCTGCTAAACTGGATTAGTGATTATGATTGATTGTTTTTTATACGATAAGTTTAAGGCTAGCTAGCAATTTACCTTGGCTTCTACTGCATTCACATGACAGGCAGGCTACTCATGGAGTGCAATGGTTAGAGCGTTGGACTAGTTAACTGTGCGGTTGCAAGATTGAATCCCTGAGCTGACAAGGTGAAAATCTGTCATTCTGCCCTGAACAAGGCAGTTAACGCACAGTTCCTAGGCAGTCATTGAAAATAAGAATGTGTTCTTAACTGACTTGCCTAGTTAAATAAAAGGTATAAAAAAAAAACATTTTAAAAATCATAATAATAATCGGAAATCGGCGCCCAAAAACACCAATTCACGATTGTTATGAAAACTTGAAATCGGCCCTAATTAATCGGCCATTCCGATTAATCGGTCGACCTCTAGTTGCTACCCTATTCCCAGAACTTCTCACAAGCTGTATTCATATTAGTGATTGGGGGAAAAATAGTTACATATCGCAAAATATTTTTGCGTTAGATGGCCTTAGCTGCACCAAAACTCCAGTATTTTTCCTTCATAGCTTGTTCTCCATATTTTTAAACAGGGAGACAATCTGTTTTCAGCACTTATTTCCATGACTGATCAAAACTTACGGTGAGCAATATGTTTGGTGCATCAAGCCGCAATAAAATCACAGTATCGAATTGCAATACCTATAGAAATGCAAAACATATTCTATCGTGATTACCTGGCAATTCCCAGCCTTAATTCAAATGGAACTGTATAAAAAAAGGTCTATAAAATACTGACAGGCTCTTAAAAACTAGGGCTTGGAATTAACAGGGACCTCACAATACAATATTATCACAACACTTAGGTTACCGATATGATATGTCTTGCGATTCTATACTGCGATTCCATGTCCAAACATATTGCTCACCATATGTCTGCTGCAGAGGGACAAGAGAGAGCCATGACAAAATGAGTTTGATCAGTCATGGAAATAAAAGTGATGAAAACAAATTGGCTCCCTATTTTAAAAAAGATGGAGGACAAGCTATTAAGAAAAAAAATACTGAGTTTTGGTGCATGTACAGCTGACTAGCACAAAAATAATAGTGATTTTGTTTCAAATAATATCCCGGTGTGTGACTATCGATTTCTTCCTCTATCACTATAAAAAAAAGAATAACTTGAATTAACTTGAAAAAACCCTTATCTTACATCAGGGGTATTCAATCGGGGGTCCAAGATACTACAAGGGGTCCATACATTTTGTCATGAATGTTGTCATGAATATCTCTAGCAACAACAGAATAAACTAACTTTATTTCTCAACTCCTAATTTTGAGCAAATTACACCCACTGGAGTCAAATACACTCACTGGAGTATCTGACATAGGCTTTGAAAAAGCACCCACGAATAGGCTACCAGTCAACAGGCTACCAGTCAACAGGCTACCAGTCAACAGGCTACCAGTCAACAGGCTACCAGTGCTGCAAGTGGTGCTGGCAAGCTTTCTTGACTTAATACATTTTTGCCAACACATGGCTAACCTTTGTTTACCAGCTAAACAGTTACTATTAGAAAACATGTGTTAGCCAATTAGCTAGAAAGGTAACTCCTATGTTAGAGTTTACATGTCCTTTTCCAATTATAATGTGGGAGGTCAATTTTTTTTTTTTAACTATACCAAATCTATTAATTTTCAAATGTTGATTACTTCTCCTTGCTATTATCATTCACCTGATGATAAGACAAGACATTTGGAGAAACATTTTTTTTTGCTAACGTGTGATGAGGGACCCTGGGACGCCATTTTGCCTGAGATGGGGTCCATGGGCAGCAAAAGGTTGAAGACCCATGTCCTACATATTTCAGAATGTCACTTGAACAAGTTATGAACCAGAGCTGAAGCGTCCCTGCGCGCGCACACCCTGTGGGAACAGCAGACCACGAAAGGGCATTGCTGCCAGCTGGCTGTGAGACATGCTTTTGATGCTGAGGATGTTATTTTAGGTCTGACGTCTGGACTGTTTCTCTCCTCGTGGTATGTTACTGGCTCTCACAACTGACTCGTACAGCAGCAGCGGACTCTGCTGCTCTACTGTACTCTCCTGCCACCTATTGGCCACTATCGAACAGTACAGCATGATGGGAAGCCCTCTGTTAGACGGCTCATACTAGATGAGGAAATATACACAACATGTACCCAAAGAGAATCTTCTCTGTTGTAACATCCTGTTATGTTCACTAATTTGACAACTAGACCAGAGTGGTGCGAGATGTGACAAATTATGCATGGTGAGTTGTTACTAGTAGCTAGCTAACCCATGTCCAACTAGCTAGCTGGCCCACCCAGCTGGCCACAAAATAGCAAGGCAGCTTGCTAGCATTTTAAAGCATTTATCTCACGTGTGAACGTTACCTACCAATCAACTCTATGTCAATGTGATGTGACATGGGTTGAATGTTAACCGAATTAACCACAATACATGCTACCTTACAATGTTTTGAAGGTGAAAAAATAGACTTACGTTATAACTTGCCTCTAGCTAGCACTAGCAAGGAAATGAAATTGAAATGATAGAGGTTTTGCCCGGAAGGATTCAGAACGGACACCACCAAGTTCTCGTTCTCGAATATATCTCGCGAGGTTTAGAAAATAACAGAATAGAATATAATGTAATGTTTTTATTTATTTAACCTTCATTTAACCAGGTAGGCAAGTTCAGAACAAGTTCTCATTTACAATTGCGACCTGGCCAAGATAAAGCAAAGTAGTTCGACACATTCAACAACACAGAGTTACACATGGAGTAAAACAAACATACAGTCAATCATACAGTAGAAAAATAAGTCTATATACAATGTGAGCAAATGAGGTGAGATAAGGGAGGTAAAGGCAAAAAAAGGCCATGGTGGCGAAGTAAATACAATATAGCAAGTAAAACACTGGAATTGTAGATTTGCAGTGGAAGAATGTGCAAAGTGGAGATAGAAATAATGGGGTGCAAAGGAGCAAAATAAATAAATACAGTAGGGGGAGAGGTAGTTGTTTGGGCTAAATTATAGATGTACAGGTGCAGTAATCTGTGAGCTGCTCTGACAGCTGGTGCTTAAAGCTAGTGAGGGAGGTAAGTGTTTCCAGTTTCAGAGATTTTTGTAGTTCGTTCCAGTCATTGGCAGCAGAGGACTGGAAGGAGAGGCGGCCAAAGGAAGAACTGGTTTTGGGGATGACCAGAGAGATATACCTGCTGGAGCGCGTGCTACTGGTGGGTACTGCTATGGTGACCAGCGAGCTGAGATAAGGGGGGACTTTACCTAGCAGAGACTTGTAGATGACCTGGAGTCAGTGGGTTTGGCGACGAGTATGAAGCGAGGGCCAGCCAATGAGAGCATACAGGTCGCAGTGGTGGGTAGTGTATGGGACTTTGGTGACAAAACGGATGGCACTGTGATAGTATAGTGATGGAAATGGCTACCTGGTAGTTTTTATCATGATATAATTTTATACTTACATAGATATTTGAAAACAGGTAAACGTTTCCTCCCGTTAATAAAATAATCTCACGGCGATTTCATTTATATTTAAGTACAGAAATGCTCGGCTATTTCTGTCCTGAAACATGCTCTATATTAAAACACGTATAGTAAAATTGGTCATCAATATAAATAATAAATAAAATGCCAAAACATATTTGCCACGTGATCAAAGTTCCACACCACGTGGTACTTGAATAAAAGCATGGAGGCTGCTGTGTATTTGTGCTCTGATCCAAATATCACTTTTGCTAGTGCTTTGCCTTTCTTTGGAAGAACTTAGGCGATATCGATATTTTCCCAATTGATAGATTCAGCCTCGGGGTTTTGGGCGGGTCGAGACGGAGCAGCAGCAGCGATGGAGTGGTTCGGGACTGGAAACTCCCCTATGTTTCCCGAAGAAGAAGAGGGTTACAGTGCCTCTGCCTCTTCTGTGCCAAGTAGCTTTCACAGCTCATCACTGCAGGTATTGTGAGGCTAAATGCCAATGCACATTTACCAATTCATTCTTTACTTTATTGTTAGCCAGCTTGGTAGCTACGTCAGTCATGGAGGAAATAAAGGCAAGCCAACCCACCACCTCCCCTGTTATTAGCTAGTTATTTAGCCTGCCGCTAGCTATTCGATAAACCCTTACGTGATGTTAAATCAGTGATAATAATAGTTACAGTCAATATGTAATTAGTTAGCTAGCTAACAAGTCAAGTACATTACATAATGTCAACAATGGAAACGAGTCTGAGCAATTGAGTCCGACTCCTTCATTTGTAACTTTCTACTTAACGAACGACGTTTAATGACTGAACATACACTAACGTTACAGTAGCTAGTTATTTAGCTAGTAGCCAGCCAATTAAACTCAATACGATTTAGCTAGCTTGTCAGGTTATTTTCATGACATTGTCTCAGTGCCAGGTTTGACATCAGCGAGTCTAAGCCAGTCGTCCTTAACCCAGACAAGTGAGTGTCACTGACTAATTTACAGTGGTCTACAGGTATTACACAGCAAATTGGTGAATATGGCACTAGCTAGCTACACCAAATTTGTTTCTCTACACCAAATTCGTTTCTCAGTAATACTTGCTGTAATTCTGCTTTAGCCAGTCAAGCAGTAACAGCTAGCTACTTACATAGCTTTCCCAGCTACTGTGGATACCATAAGCATCCATATCTAGTGTGTGCTGTCATCTCTATTCCCTGATAGTTATATCCATTAATGCGGTATTGAGTTGACAGCTGAAGCTTGTGGGTGGTGTTCATGTTATTATTAGCTCGCAACCTCTGGTTTTACATGTCCATGTATAACTATTGCACACAGTTCGCCATAACAGAGTTACAGCAATGCATCGTCATCAGGAGGAGGAGGAGAATGAGAGGCTTTAGGAATACTGGCCATGATTATTGTAGATGTAATATTCTGTTGCAAAATGTAATGTCCAAAATATTTTCAGATATCAATCATAAGTTACTGTCTTCTCTGTGACCATGGTGGTGTAGAGAACAGTGTCTCTGTGCCAGAGATGGCAGCAGAATAAAATATAAAGATACTTTGATATCAGTTGTTTATAACCTCTTCTCCCCTCTGCTCTGTGACCCCTTGGTGCTGCTGCCGCCAAAACCAGCTACTGTGTGTGAGGGTCTCCTTACAAAGATATTCGGATATCAGTTCATAATAAGCTAATTATCTTCTTCCAGGAGGTTGCCAGTGCAGAGTCCATGGTGTCCCTGTGCCAGAGGCAGCAGCAGTGTGTGAAGGCCTCTGTTTCCAGCTGGCAGTTAGTGGAGGCTCAGGACCAGCTGTGTGGGATGGAGCTGCACGGCTCCGAGAGCGTCGAGCAGGAGCGCGCTCGCGCTGTCGCCGGCCAATCAGAGCTCTCGCAGACTGAACATGAGTGGCGCCGGAAGGAGAGCATGCTGGGAGGGAGCAGGAGCCCCGTGCTCAGCGCTGACAGCAGCCGGGACATGTTCGACAAGGTAACTAAGGTCGTGTCTACACTTGACACTTACATTTGACTTCTGCTATCAGAATACGAAGATCGCATTGAAAGACCGCTCTAGACACCAAGTCGCTTTGTGGTCTGATAGTGTTCAGATCTGGCTGACCACTTCAAGAGGTGGTTAGGAATGCATTGTGTGTGGGGGGGGTTCTCCTCAGTCTGGACACAATCAGGCTACCGAAAGCACATACAGTGGGCGACGTCATCGGCACTCCTCCCACCAGCGTTTGTACAATGTATACTAACATTTCAATATAGCCAGGGAAAAGGGAATCCGGACATGGTAGACACATTTTAAATGTAGGTGTAGATGCAGGATGGGTTTGGAATTCATGATTAGAATACTAAAGCTGCATGAACTGTCAAGTCTAGACACAGCCTTAGAAAATGTAACATTATGACTATAACTGCTGTTCCCCGAAGGAGGGAAAACAAGGTACAGCATACTATGGGGAGTTGCACACTTGCGTGTTCTGTTGCAGAATCTACAATTCACACCTGACAAGGTACATCCAAAGCACTGTACTCCAGTGCTTTGGATGTTAAATGATACAATGACTGAGGTTCAAGTGCAGACTTTCAGATTTAATTTGAGGGAATTTTCATCCATTTTCGGGTGAACGGTTTAGAAATTACACCACTTTTTGTACATTTTAGGGGACCAAAAGTATTGGGGCAAATTCACTTGTGTATTAAATAAGGCTGTGTGATATGGCCAAAATATCAGTTTTTTTACAGTATTTAATGTTTTTGAATAATACAGGTAAAATCTTTTGCTTTATGAGTAGTGTGTGACCCTAGGATGGCAACGCATACAGTGGCTTGCCAAAGTATTCACCCCCCTTGGCATTTTCCTATTTTGTTGCCTTACAACCTGGAATTAAAATGGATTTTGGGGGGGGGTTGTTGTTGTATCATTTGATTTACACAACATGCCTACCACTTTGAAGATCCAAAATATTTTTTATTGTGAAACAAACAAGAAATAAGACAAATAAACAGAACTTGAGCGTGCATAACTATTCACCCCCCCAAAGTCAATACTTTGAAGAGCTACCTTTTGCAGCAATTACAGCTGCAAGTCTCTTGGGGTGTGTCTCTATAAGCTTGGCACCTCGAGCAACTGGGATTTTTGCCCATTCTTCAAGGCAAAACTGCTCCAGCTCCTTCAAGTTGGATGGGTTCCGCTGGTATACAGCAATCTTTAAGTCATATCACAGATTCTCAATTGGATTGAGGTCTGGGCTTTGAGTAGGCCATTCCAAGACATTTAAATGTTTCCCCTTAAACCACTCGAGTGTTGCTTTAGCAGTATGCTTTGGTTCATTGTTGGTTAAATAAAGGTGAAATAAAAATTGTCCTGCTGGAAGGTGAACCTCTGTCCCAGTTTAAAATCTCTGGAAGACTAAAACATGTTTCCCTCAAGAATTACCCTGTATTTAGTACCATCCATCATTCCTTCAATTCTGACCAGTTTCCCAATTTTATTTGTCACATACACATGGTTAGCAGATGTTAATGCGAGTGTAGCGAAATGCTTGTGCTTCTAGTTCCGACAATAACAGTAATAACCAACGAGTAACCTAACAATTCCACAACAACTACCTTATACACACAGTGTAAAGGAATGAAAGAATATGTACATAAAAAATATATGAATGAGTGATGGTACGGCATAGGCAAGATGCAGTATATGGTATCGAGTACAGTAATACATATGAGATGAGTAATGTAGGCTGTAAACGTTATATGAAGTGGCATTGTTTAAAGTGGCTAGTGATATGTTTTTTACATACATTTTCCATTATTAAAGTGGCTGAAGTTGAGTCAGTAGGTTGGCAGCAGCCACTCAATGTTAGTGGTGGCTGTTTAACAGTCTGATGGCCTTGAGATAGAAGCTGTTTTTAAGTCTCTTGGTCCCTGCTTTGATGCACCTGTACTGACCTTGCCTTCTGGATGATAGCGGGGTGAACAGGCAGTGGCTCGGGTGGTTGATGTCCTTGATGATCTTTTTTGGCCTTCCTGTGACATCGGGTGGTGTAGGTGTCCTGGAGGGCAGGTATTTTTCCCCCGGTGATGCGTTGTGCAGACCTCACTAACCTCTGGAAAGCCTTACGGTTGTGGGTGGAGCAGTTGCCGTACCAGACGGTGATAGAGCCCAACAAAATGCTCTCGATTGTGCATTTGTAAAATTTGTGTGCTTTTGGTGACAAGCCAAATTTCTTCAGCCTCTTGAGGTTGAAGAGGCGCTGCTGCGCCTTCTTCATCACGCTGTCTGTGTGGGTGGACCATTTCAGTTTGTCCGTGATGTGTATGCCGAGGAACTTAACTTACTACCCTCTCCACTTTTGTCCCCTTCGATGTGGATAGGGGGGGTGCTCCCTCTGCTGTTTCCTGAAGTCCACGATCAGGGTGGGGTCAAGACCCAGGGTCTCGAGCTTGATGACGAGTTTGGAGGGTACTATGGTGTTAAATGCTGAGCTGTAGTCTATGAACAGCATTCTCACGTAGGTTTTCCTCTTGTCCAGGTGGGTTAGGGCAGTGTAGTTGCGATTGCGTCGTCTGTGGACCTGTTAGGGCGGTAAGCTAATTGGAGTGGGTCTAGGGTGTCTGGTAGGGTGGAGGTGATATGGTCCTTGACTAGTCTCTCAAAGGACTTAATGACGACGGATGTGAGTGTTACGGGGCGGTAGTCGTTTAGCTCAGTTACCTTAGCTTTCTTGGGAACAGGAACAATGGCGGCCCTCTTGAAGCATGTGGGAACAGCAGGCTGGGATAAGGATTGATTGAATATGTTCGTAAACACACCAGCCAGCTGGTCTGCGCATGCTCTGAGGACGTGGCTGGGGATGCCGTCTGGGCCTGCAGCCTTGCGAGGGTTAACACGTTTAAATGTTTTACCCACGTCGACTGCAGTGAAGGAGAGTCCTCAGGTTTTGGTCTACCACAAAGGGACAGTTTAGTTGGTGCAACGTAACAGGCTGACCAGACCGGACACGTCACGTGCGCGAGCGTTGCTAAATAAATGTAGAAATCCATTTTATTAAATTATTGCACCCACACCCACACATGCCAACGAGCGTCTGCTATGCCAAGGGCTAAAATCGGTTCTATTTCTGACGCAGATCGTGCTGCAAGTCCTGCCTCTCCCATCTCCTCATTGGTTTATAGAAGCAGGTACTCACGTGCCATCTCCTCATGTTTAATGCTTATCGACCTGTCCCCAAATGAATGTCATTGGTTCAGAGTTTGTTTTGATATTTTAACCTGTGTTTCGTGATCGCGTTTGGTGTAGTGAGACCAAATACATTTATGCACGATGGCGCACGTGCGCAGCCGGTTTGGGTTCCGTGTAAGACGTTTTGTTTTAGTAGCTTGAATCATTCCTGTTCACACCAAGGTGAAGAATGGCATAAGTGAAGGAATGAATCCGATTCTCATGCTTATCAACTGTGGAAGGTCGGAGCTTCCAGCGAGGCATGGATTTCATTGTCAGGTGTGATTTGTAGATTCTTCAACCGAAGTTGCAAGAGTGCAACCCCTCCCCCCCATAGTATGTTTTACCAAAGTTGCTGACTGAAAGGGAACCTACAGACACACGTTGGGGGAATCTCAATTGCATTTCCTTTATTCCTTGCGTTATTCGCCGCCTCCTCAAACTCCATTGGATGAGAAAGTCCATGATCCCTCCCCTCAGAACTTCTGATCAAATGTGTTTTAAGAAGGCGAAGAGAAAAGATGTGAGGAATCATGGACATGAAATTATTTTCCTGTTGAAAAAAGGTAAACCAAGTTAGGTTTCTCTAAGCTACCTACCTGATCAGCACACTTCTGATCTTTCTCCAGACAGTAAGGGGGCCAATCTAAATTGTATCTCCTTGATGCCTTGTGTGCGCCCTTCTCACTTCATCAAAACACATTGAATGAGAAGGTCAGAGGAGAAAGCGAGGAATGAATCAAGTATGTGTAGCTGTAGCCCAATATGCCAACCGGAGTGTGGGTGTGTCGAAAGGAGTGGGTGTGTGTATAGCGACTCGGCTAATTGGGCAGATTTGTTGCCAATCAGCCACGTTTTTTGCGTGGCTGGTTGTACTGCACTAGGAGTCGATAAGACAGCGACCTGTGCACCGGTGTTGTATCCACGTGCCTGCCGACTTGACATGCTTCCTACTTGGTATCACTGTAGTGTTGCCGGCGGTAGCTAACGTGGCCGTTCATTTTCTCACACTATTTTATTTCAAGTACTAAAGTAGCCTACACAAGAAATAACTAATATTGATAGCCATCTAGATGTCACCTTGATACGTAGACTACATACATATTACTCAATGGGTAGGGCATGAATGGTGACCCAGTGCCCTTCACTCCCGCTTGACCAAGCACTATTGTCTGGCAACTGCGTGCGAAGTAACTACGTGGTAGCCAATATTAGGGTGACCGTCACAGTAAGCACACGCATACAACTCATGAAGAAACAGTACACCACCATCAATACTTTTAGTCAGTTATACACATTTTCAGTTATTAAACTAACAGTGAAATACAACTGACTTTTTCTTAAAAACAAAGTCCAGACTATCAGTGCTTTTTGACCCACTCCTTTTCACACACCCTTTTCTTTCGACACACCCATTCGTCCATACTCCGGTCGCAATATTGGAATGCTGCTACCCTCTTCTGTGGACTGTGCTTCTCTTTCCTTCTCCTATAGAGTATTATTAATAGTAAAAACGTTGAATTGGAGGTTCACGACAAGAGCAAAACCTTTGTTCAGAAGTATGAAAAAGAATTGAGACATTTTGGTGAGTGAAATGTTTAATCTACTGCTTATCGTGGTGATGCAGCAGGTGTGGCATTGTGGGATGGTATTGGTCCGTTGTCTCTATTGTGATTGGTCCGATGTGTCTCCATTGTGATTGGTCAGGCATGTTGCGGAGGTGGGATGACAGCCAGCGCTTCCTGTCTGACCTGCATCACCTCATCTGTGAGGAGACGGCCAACTACCTGATCCTCTGGTGCTTTAGACTTCAAGCCGAAGAGGTCAGAAAAACATCACACTGTCCTGTGAATTTATTTGCTGCTAGTATTTGATACAATAGATTTTTAGATTTCTAAACGCCAATATCAGCCGGCCGTATGTTTCCTGTTCAGGGTTGATGTGTAAAACTATTTTTACTGACCGACAGATCTAACTATTGTTAAAAGGCCAGACTGATCCTTCAGCATCTTTTCTAACAAATGACATTTCTGATTGAGTTATTTTTATACTTCTGACTATGGGTTTATGTTAGGTTCTATCCTGTTCCCTTTCTCCTGACAGATATTTGTTCAGGTTTACAAACATTGACTTTATAGTATAACCTACAGACTTGATTTGTGTTATACGGATGAATTCACATTTTTCCACTTTGATCTATTCAACCACAGAAAGAGGCGTTGATGGAGCAGGTAGCTCACCAGGCTGTTGCTATGCAGTTTATCCTGGAGATGGCCAGCACCTCCCAGCAGGATCCCAGAGGCTGCTTCCGTCACTTCTTCCACAAAGCCAAAGTAAGCAGCTAGCTATTCTGGTCTGTCTGCTGACGAGTCACGGTTAAGTCATTATACCACATCAGGCACCCTAAGAATGGGGTGAAATGGCTCCCTATTCCCTAATATAATAGTGCACTACTTTTGACAAGGGGGTCACGTAGGGCTTTGGTCAAACATAATGCACTATAAAGTGAATAGGGTGCTATTTGAGGCATCCTAAGACTGGCAAAGGCTCTATCTAACCATCCCCGTCTGTCTGCTGAGTCACTGTCAAGTCATTATACTGCAAAGGCAAATTGTTCACCCACCATATAACCAGTGGTTATTGATAAGCTAAGTTGAGGATTGATCAAACGTTTTAATGTGTGATTTCATGATCAAACTTGTCAATGTTTTGACTGATTTTATGTTATTATTTAATGTTATGTAACTAACTGTCATTCACTAAAAATAGTTTGCTGAAGGAAGATGTACTGTACAGTGATGTAATGTGGTCAAATGACCACTAGAGAGAGACAGGAGTCACAACAGACTCCTACAACATCACAATGATATACAGCTACATGCTTTCATGCCAAAACACTATTGCTTTCATGCCAAAACATTGTAAGAATTTCTGTATGATTACCAGTGTTTTACATATTGATATGATTTTAAGAGGCTGCATGGTTTAATTCCAAAATATTTGTTGCTTTTCTCTGCTGTAATCCTGCATCTACAACTGCGTAACACACTCTTAATGTTTAGAGAACACTTTTATATTTTTTATAAGAGGCCTCCCGAGTGGTGCAGCGACGTAAGGCTCTGCATCGCAGTGCTTGGGGCGTCACTACAGACCCGGGTTCGATCCCAGACTGTGTCACAACAGGCAGGGACTGGGAGTCCCATAGGGCGGTACACAATTGGCCTGGGTTATGAGAGGGTTTGGCTGGGGGTGGACGCTAACGTCCCATCTGACCAACATCCAGTGAAAGTGCAGGTCGCCAAATTCAAACAACAGAAATCTCATAATTAAAATTTCTCAAACATGCAAGTATTATACACCATTTTAAAGATGAACTTGTTGTTAATCCCACCACAGAGTCCGATTTCAAAAAGGCTTTACGACAAAAGCACACCATGTGATTATGTTAGGTCAGTACCTAGTCACAAAAAAACACAGCCATTTTTCCAGCCAAAGAGAGGAGTCACAAAAAGCAGAAATGGAGAGAAAATTAATCACTAACCATCAGATGGCGCTCATAGGACTTCATGTTACACAATACATGTATGTTTTGTTCGATAAAGTTCATATTTATATCCAAAAATCTCTGTTTACATTGGCGCGTTATGTTTTGCCTCCAGAACATCCGGTGAAAGTGCAGAAAGCTACGTCAATTTACAGAAATACTCATCATAAATGTTGATGAAAATACAACTGTTATGCATGGAATTAAATATGTACTTTTCCTTAATGCAACCGCTGTGTCAGATTTCAAAAAAGCTTTACGGAAAAAGCACACCATGGAATAATCTGACTACAGCGCTCAGAGACCAAAACGAGCAATACAGATACCCGCCATGTTATGGAGTCAACAAAAGTCGGAAATAGCATTATACATTTTCACTTACCTTTGATCTTCGTCAAAATGGAATCCCAGCTCCACAATAAATGTCCAAATACCACATTTTTGTTCGCATTTAGTACAGTAATCCAAATGTGCAGGCACTAGGTCCAGACAAAGTCAAAAAGGTTATATTACAGTTCGTAGAAACATGTCAAACGATGTGTATATAATCAATCTTTAGGATGTTTTTATCATAAATCTTCAATAATGTTTCAACTGGAGAATTCCTTTGTCTTTAGAAATGAAAGGAAACGGAGCTAACTCTCACGGGCGAGCACCTGACTGAGCACATGGCCTTCTGGCAGACCCATGACTCAATCAGCTCTCATTCTCTCCCACTTCACAGTAGAAGCCTGAAACATGGTTCTAAAGACTGTTGACATCTAGTGGAAGCCTTAGGAAGTGCAATATGACCCGACAGACACTGTATATTGGATAGGCTAAGAATTGAAAAACTACAAACCTCAGATTTCCCACTTCCTGTTTGGATTTGTTTCTCAGGTTTTTGCCTGCCATATGAGTTCTGTTATACTCAGACATCATTCAAAATAATGTTGCAACTTCAGAGTGTTTTCTATCTAAATCTAATAATATGCATATCCTAGCATCTGGGCCTGAGTAGCAGGCAGTTTACTCTGGGCACTCTTTTCATCCGGATGTGAAAATACTGCCCCCTACCCCAAAGAAGTTAAGAACCGCAGTTTGGCGGGTCATGTTTCGGAAGACGCATGACTCGACCTTCGCCTCTCCTGAGCCCGTTGGGGAGTTGCAGTGATGAGACAAGATCGCAATTGGATATCACCAAATTGGGGAGAAAAAGGGGTAAAATACATTTTTTTTTAATGTCTTTATGATTCCAAGTTCCTCTTGTCAACCCGAGGATGATCAGGTAAGTCTTTAATTCCATTGTCATATTTTTCCCTGTGTAAGGCAGGACAAGAGGGGTACTTAAACGTCTTCCATGCTGAGCTAGAGGCCTTTAAGCAGAGAGTAAAAGAGTACACCGTCAAGTTCAAAGGAGAGACCCTCTCCAACGACACACCGCTCCAGAGCAGTACAGCACGCTGTCATCTGGATCCCAAAGAGGTTCTAGAATCTTTACCCCCAGTGAGTATTCTAAATGACATATTATAATTTTTTGACATGCACCTGTATGGTAACAATTTAATATAGTCATTTCAATGTTTTGTTCTGATATATTTATTCCGTTCTGAAACAGGAACTGAAGGCAGGGTTCCAGCTGCAAGACATGCAGATTCTCCAGAATGTTCTCCGCACCATGAATCCACAGGTAATGGCTAAAGTTCTGTTTTCTTAGTAGACTGACTACAGAGTCAGACACAGTGTACATGGGAAATAGATCTGTTTATTCAGCCACACTATTTGTTGATAACTATTAATTACTCCTATGCCAATTGATACCACATGTACAAGGTATAACCTCGGGAAGCTTAAAAAATGTCAGCTATACTGTGAGATGAGGGGCCTTATTTCTTATATAAACATTGATTGAGTTAAAAAATGGAAATATCCAAAGAGCTCAAGTTAATGTTCAAGTTTAAAGCCGTGCTCTCTTTTTAAAAACGGAAGTAAATTAAGTCGGTGTGTTTCTCTAGAACAGAATTCCTTCCTCGAGCAAGAGAGAGAGAGAGAAATAAACAAACAGGAAGATGGTGAAAGAATATCACCCCCAACTGGCCCCTAAAACCTGACTCTGTCGAATCCTAAAAGAGAGAGTGAAACAAGGAAATGAAACATGTCCTCCTCCACAAATAACACTTATTTAGCAGTTGGGGCCTGGTTGGAACTCTAGATGTGGGCCAATGAACGCAGAAAAGAAACTCCTGTTACATAAGCATTATAATCAGCTTGAGCAGTAGACTGGGTTAATCCCTTTGTGTCCAAAAATGGCACCCTATTCCCTATATATTGTACTACTCTTGCCCAGGACTCATTCAAAAGTAGTGCTTTATAAAGGGAATAGAGTGCCGTTTGGTACACAGCCCATGTACATCCATTCAGAGCAGCTCAGGCAGGTCAACTTTCCAAACCTCTCCCCCACCGTCTCACTAAGCACTGGGCCTATTTTAGAGTCCCAGATCAATTCAGCCTCTTGGATCATAATAAATACAAGTATATGGACAGGGAGTGGGGAGCTGATCCTAGATGAAAAGGTCTTAGGAATCCCGTTACCTTTTTAGTCTTAACATCATCCTAAAACTGAACCTGTTTTAAGACACTGCCCAGACAAACTCTGAGCCACGAGTAAAATCAACTCATAAAAGTTTATCACAGCTGGTAATCACGACAGTTTGCGGTTCCGCAAAGGACAGATGGTGATGACCCTCATTTTCATTGTTACAAATGATGGAGAATAACCAATTGCGATGAGCCATCGCCAGCTGTGAACTCTATTCAGACGCGCACTGTGAAGGTACGTCAAATGGTGCAATGTTAAAGTGTTTGATATAACTGTCGCCTGACAAGATCACTTTGCCTACTGTTAATTATTGCCTGATATGTTGGCATGCATAACCTTTCTTTAACCAATTCTGATGGTTGTTAAAAGTAGAATTCACAATATTACTGTTATATCAACACACTGGTCACTCTCGTTTTACAACTCTAAATCGCGTTGACACAGTAGGCATGAAGTCCATTGCGTACAACGTTTTGACAGATCTATCATTTTCATCTAACACAATCAAAGTAAACATAAGCCCTAGATGCCGTCAATTTCCCAAATTATAGGCGTGCCCAATGTAGGCCTTTTCATTTAATTGCAATGTGATGTTGCACTCCAAAGGGATAACTTGAAATAACATGTAGGTAATTAAATAATCTAAGAAAAAAATGTTTGATTTATTACCCTAGTGGTTCTAAGTATTTATGCATGTCATGTCAAATCATTGTCAAAAGCACAAGAGATTATTAATGGATTGATCCTATCAAAATGTTATCAACTCCAAGGCAGTTGCATGTGATGCAGGAAACATTGACTCGCTGCAATTTTCTATTATCAAGACACCTGCTGGCAACTCTTACCCCTTTACACTCCAATGGAAGATTCAGTCACTGATAAATGCATACATTAGAACGCAGTGACTGTACAGTAACATGCTATGCATGACGTTAGCACTTTGGCTCTCTGCCTCACAGCACTAGGCTTTTGACTGACAGCTGTTCTGAACTTGAGCACCGCACGCTACATTAAGTTGCCCCCCCATCCCTCCCACTAATTGGGCAACTTTAGCAAATGTTTTTGTTGTCTTAGTGAGGGGAAATGCTGTAAATTTAGAGGACTGTGAATTTTGAAATATGAGACGATGATGATAAATACTGCTTTAATGTCAATAGAAGCAAGCCAAATACCCATGATTCCTAATGTGCACTTCACATTTCATGTCATAAAACTCCGGTCATATACAGTGTCAACATGTATAATCACCGTTTGATGTACAGTTACAAGATGGCATGGCGTCATACCCTGGGTTGTTCTGAACAGAATGAGCCTATGTTTCTTTATGTAAAGAGTGTTTTCCGCGGTACACGCACCTGGTCTAATAATTTTCCCATTATCTCCAAAATGTTCCCTTTTAATTGCTACCATGGTTAGGGCATATGCTTTTCATATTTCTTCTATATGAAACCTTTCAATTTAGCCCTGTCCATATAGGCCAATTCCTACAAGTGTAAAGGGTTAACTGATTAGGACCGCTCGTGAGGTCTCCTAAATATCTGTCGACAAGGTGAGACTCTTATGACTAAAAATGTTTCATCCATAGCTTTTATTTTTACCCTTAAGAGTAGGAGTAAAATGTCTCCTCAAAACTTACAACCAATTATCTACTGAGGCACTTTGGATACAGGCCCAGCACTCCTATTCTGAGAGGGTTGTTGAATACGGGCCCAGCACTCCTATTCTGAGAGGGTTGTTGAATACGGGCCCAGCACTCCTATTCTGAGAGGGTTGTTGAATACGGGCCCAGCACTCCTATTCTGAGAGGGTTGTTGAATACGGGCCCAGCACTACCTATTCTGAGAGGGTTGTTGAATACGGGCCCAGCACTCCTATTCTGAGAGGGTTGTTGAATACGGGCCCAGCACTCCTATTCTGAGAGGGTTGTTGAATACGGGCCCAGCACTCCTATTCTGAGAGGGTTGTTGAATACTGGTCCTGATGAATGCTGATGAAATGGGGAATTATCAGTGTTAGTGTCAAGATGCCCCACAGGGAATTGTCAGTGTCAGTGTCAAGATGCCCCACAGGGAATGATCAGTGTTAGTGTCAAGATGTCCCACTGAGCAGGTGGATTATCGTCCCAAACTACACACATCCCAGAGGAAATGGTGTTTGGAACAGGCAACCTTAGAACTAACCCATAAAGATGCATTAATCATATCGTATACGGGTGTCTGATTCTTCTTTACATTACTCAGTTATGGCTTATTGCATTTTAAGTTATTTTGGTTTTCTCTCGCGAGTTGAAGTTGCTGTTTTGGTTGTACCACCAGGTGGCAGAGTACCATGTGAAGCGTTGTCTGGAGTCCGGCTTGTGGACAAACAAAGAAGGGAGACGGTCCAAGGAGGAAGTTAATCCAGAAACAGACGACCTGCGCATGATGGAGACATAACGACTGTGGTGCACGCTCCCTCCATCTCTCCCATAGGAATTGACACTCTCAATAGGAAAAGGGCTGAGCTCCCCACAGAGACTTATTTTTGTATGCAGCAGAATCTGCGCCTGAATGTGTCTTGCACTTTATATTTGTTCAAAACAATCTATTTAAAGAAGGCGAGTGGTAGGTATTTTGAGGCACTTACCTTACCTTTTCTCATATAGCTAGAGTATCTCTACTCATGTCATATCTTGATTGTTTTAGCAGAGTGAACCTTGAGTGAACCTTGCTTTGTAAGGAAGTCATCTTTACACATTAATTTACAAGAGCTACTTCAAACTTTTGAGAATTGTTTTTGTTTATATATTTTGGGGTATTCCTGTGACTCCGTTAATCAACCTTATGGGTGTGAAGAAGGGAGATAACAGTCCATCTACAGTAGGCTTCACAAGTAGGAAGTCTAGCGGTTAAGAGCGTTGGGCCAGTAACAGAGAAATTGGCTGTTCTGCCCTCGACCAAAGCAGTTAACCCCCAACAATAACTACGGGCGCCAACGACATGGACGTCGATTTAAGGCGGCTGCCCCCCCCCCCGCACCGCTCTGATACAGAGGGGTTGGATTAAAAGCAGGAGACCCATTTCGGTTGAATGAATTGTTGGGCAAATGACTAGGTATCCCCCTTTCCTTCCTTTAGTAGGAGGGGAAAAGCCTGAGCATTTATAATCAAACTTGCTCTTGTCGTAAATAAAAGTGCACCATGTTTTGGTTGAAGAGGCCTAATCCTGGAGTCCTATTTCTGCAGTCTCTAACGTTCTGTCCAACACCGCTGAGCCAGTAGTGCATGTGGTTAAAACTGTCATAGACACGTGCAAACGCTCTGGGCCCATATTCACAAAGCGTGAGTAGGAGTGCTAGTCTAAGGTCTGGTCCCCACCTCTAATTTATAATGGTTTAAAAGGTCTGCCCCCCTTTCTAATTCATAATAGTTTAAAAGGTCTCCCCCCCCCCCCCCCCCCCCCCCCCTAATTCATAATGGTTTAAAAGGTCTTCCCCCCTTATCTAATTCATAATGGTTTAAAAGGTCTCTCTCTCCCCCCCTCTAATTCATAATGGTTTAAAAGGTCTCTCTCTCCCCCCCTCTAATTCATAATGGTTTAAAAGGTCTGGGCCCCCCCACTTTAATTCATAATGGTTTTAAAGGTCTGCCCCCCCTATAATTCATAATGGTTTAAAAGGTCTCCCCCCCCCCCCCCCCCCCCCACCTTCTAATTCATAATGGTTTAAAAGGTCTGGGGCCCCCCCTCTAATTCATAATGGTTTAAAAGGTCTGGGGCCCCCCCTCTAATTCATAATGGTTTAAAAAGCTAAACTGATCTTAGATCAGCACTCCTATTCTGACACTCTGGATGAGGGCCCTGTGCTCTTTCAGCTCCTGTGTGTCCAGTTTGTCATTAGGCCAATATTTAATGCCGATATACTACCATGGTGTAGCTATGACGACTCCACTATGCAAAGCAATGAGTTTGCTGTGATTACTTGTGTTACTGCTGGTCACTCCTCCTCAACCAACACTCATAAAATGTCTTGCTCTGTCCATCACAGAAAAATAAGCTTCTCAACATATCAATGTATGGCTGCTAAACTCAACTGCTCACATAATTGATTGTGACACTGGAAACAACCTGTAGAACTTCCTTTGGCTGCCAGAACGTGACAACATCCTGTACTAGTCTGTGCTCTGTTTGAAATAGAACCGCTTTGAAACAACTGTGCAGGGTAAATGGCTATAATACATTAGGTCTACCTGAACACATTTTAAACGTTCTGCAAAAGTCTAATGAAATAAATGAATTTAAATCTGTTTTGTTGCTTTTCATATTTTTTTTTCTCTCATTATAAAGTTATAAAATCTTATCAGCCTGATCAGTCTCTTCCAGATAGTGAGACTCGATAACTTATTACAGAACAAGTATATTATTTAAGGTACTGTATATTCATACATTTATGTATATTTAACAAAGTCATTTATCTCTGATTATCAAAGAGCTAATCTCGGGGTAACCCAGAACTAAAGTCTGCTTGATTATATTCTGGGTCCATGAGATGCTAGAATGAGGAGCTCCATCCCCTCTCTCTGCGAGTTATGGGCCGAATGAATGTCCTTCCAAAATATGGGAAAAAAATGGTCCAAATAACCAGTGATGGAAAGAACTAGGCACTATAATTATAGCTGCTCATTATCTATCAGTGCTCATAATAGATATATTGCATCATTTTATGTTTACATATTCTGCCCATGAGAGATTATCAAAGAGGTGCTACAAAAATACTGCATATAATAGCTTTTCAGTATAGAGACAGACATTAGATGACAAATCTATACTCAGACCAAATACACAATGTATAAAACATTAGGAATAGCTGCTCTTCCCATGACAGACTGACTAGGTGAATGCTGTGAGCCCTTATTGATGTCATCTGTTAAATCCTAAACCCACTTCACATAGAGACTGGTTAAAGAAGGATTTTCAAGCCTTGAGACAATTTGAGGGAAAAAGATATTTATGCCGGTGTGGCCATGAGGTGAGTGGCCAAGATGGTGGATGGGGGAAAACATTTAAAGTGGAACATGTTTTGAGTGAATATGGAGTGGTGGATCACAGAGCCTTTGGAAGAGCTACAGAAGGAACTTGAACGTGACATGAGTGAGGATGAATTAACGGCAATGGCGACGAAGACCGATTTTGAGCCTTGTCCTGATGATTCTGACTCGGTGTGAATTTTGGAGAGACTGGATCCTTGCCTTCTGGCTGATCATTATGTGGTGTCAGGTCGGGTCGGTGAAAGTGACTAATTGGCCCTCTTGCATTTCTCCAAGAGGGCGTGTGCTCCGCACCACACGAATGGGTACAAGAACACTGGCTTGGCCGTAAGTGCTGAAGGATTAACAGAAGTTGAAGATACCCGGTGTCTGTGACGCCCGAAGTTTGGTGCGATGCAGACCCGGTGAAGAATGTGGGGAAACAGAGAAGACACTGTACTATTGAGTTTAGATGCAGGGTCTTTACCAGATAAAGTCAAGTTAGGATGTGGCTGTTCTGAGAGCAAAGGGGGCTGCAACTCAATATTTGGAAGGTGTTCCTAATGTTTTGTAAACTGTATATCATATTACAGCTTTTCAAATAAAATCTCACTCGTTTGGTTTCTATCCAATTGGCGACAGATTTTCATGTGAATATTTTTAGAATCCGGATAAAAATCAGTGATCGATGACACAGCGCACACAAAATGTACTGAATAAAAATCTAACTATTGTGTTATGTAGGAAATGTGCCTACTCTGGTCTTGGCACCTGTGACCTAGCCCTCATCTCCTATATACGATGTGGGTAGGCTGTGCAGGTTGGCTATCTACATGATATTATGATGTATAAGAGCCAGAGTATTTGTATTTGTCAAGCGGCAGTCACGCATCGATCACCATGTCACCAGAATAAGACCCTCTATTTATTGGAAAGCAACATCAAGCTTATCACCGTGCAGTTCCACCACCCTTCATAACTTATTTCATCTGTAGCCTAATAAACTGTATGGTTTCCCGAGTCGTAGTTGGAGGATCACACACACTATATCATCGCGTGACTCCAAATGTACTTTCATATGGTTATTTCAATATTTTGCGCATAGACGTTTCCACCACTATTTACCACATAATACATTTTACTGACACAAAAAGATCCCACCATGTCGAACCAACAAATTATCTGTCAGCATTTACAAAATGACACCGAAATCTGTTTCCATCACAGCTGTCGTGATCATTTTATTTAATTTTATAGGATATGATTTCACTCAAATAAAACTGGATGGAAATGTGGTTACTATGGTAATATTGCTACGTTTCACCTTAACCATGCTAACAATTTAAAATGTCAGCTTCAAATGGTGACAAATGTTTCCCTACAATCAGTGTCGTCAGTCATAGGCATAAAATCAGTATTTTTTTTATGTATTAATAACTGCATGGTGATTCACATTTTCGATCATTTATTACTACTACATGATAAAGTACAGTCGACAACAGGCACTTGGCCCTACAAAACATTGATTAATTCAAGACCACTTCACATAATGGCACTTTAGCCTTAAGTCATGTCCTGTCCACCCACCCACACCCACACAGACCAAGGACACAAAACCACATCACCTAGCAACAAGTTACATATGGAGTATCCTGATCCCAGATCTGTTTGTGCTGTCTTGCCAACTACTACGATCGATGTTTAGCTTGACAGTGACAATAAGAGTTGGCAAGACAGCATAAACAGATCTGGGATCAGGCTAAATATGGAATGAACAGAGAGAATGTGACATTGGTTGAACAAGTGGTCCTTATCCAACTACAATATGTTGTACTAAGTGGCATGGTCTTATATAGGCACAGAGATACTGCTATGGTTTGGACCAAAGAGTTCAGTCCCATTTAACTAATCCATCCGTTCCCAGAGTGGATTCTAGGCTTTCCCAACAACCTTATCATTTTGGGGGAAGAGTTTTTTGGACAGAAATGCCTGAATGTGAGGCCAGATCTTGTTGGTTTCCGTTCCTGAGAATGTCTCCAACATCCCTTTGCTCCTGTTGGTAGAAACAGACATTAGTACCTCATGACAGTCATCATAATAAACATAAGCACTAGTTTTGAAACAGGTAGGTACTCCCTGATTGTCTCCAATAAGAACACATATTTCCGCATTCCATTGCAAAATGTTTTGCTACAGTCTAGTCTACTGAATACAACCTAGTACTCAACTACATAATGCTTTCAAGGTTACCAACAAAGATTCACTGTGTAACAAAGGGAAAGAAAACACTGGAATGAATTCACTGTCTGATCTCCTGTCTGAATCCTTTGTTTACAGTCCCAAGCTATTTCAGTTCTCAGACCGGCCCCTGTAGTAGGGTTAATTCAGAGTTCTCTTTCCGTTGTCCAGTTACCAGTGACAAAGAGCCCCAGAAGCCATCTTATGTACACAGGAGCTATGGACTAATGTTTTCCTTCTTTAATTGGCCACAGAAATAGATGTGATATGAATCAATCATGACATTCAGTCATTCACAATGATGTCTAATTGAGATGAATGTCCGTTTGTTATGTCCCAACTCTGAAAGGGCAGATATAAGCCTTAAAGCCTATGATGTAAGAAGATAAACTGCAACGTTATTACACAGTTACAGTTTATATAATGTAATAATGAATAAAAAAGCTAAAAAAAAAAAATGATGATAGATAGATAGATAGCTAGCTAGCTAGCTCAGGTTTGGGACATTACCTGTAGTACTCCAACACGGGTTGTGTCTGTTTTTCGTAGGACCTCAGCCTCCTGGTGATGGTCTCTGGTGTGTCATCGTCTCTCTGAATCAGAGGCTCTCCAGTGACATCATCAAGGCCCTGTAGCCAGGAGGGCCAACCAAAACAGACCAAACAGTGAGCGTGTTAAGATATGCCATTTAACAGATACTTTTATCCAAAGCAATTTACAATGGTGCGTGCATACATGTTCATATAGGTGGCCCAAGCAGGAATCAAACGGTCCTGGCGTTGCTAGCATCTTACACAAACTGAGCTACACTGAGGTATATAGCCTAGTGGTTAGAGCGTTGGGCCAGTAACTGAAAGGTTGCTAGATCAAATCCCAGAGCTGACAAAGTAAAAAATCTGTTGTTCTGCCCCTGAACAGGCAGTTAACCCACTGTTCCTAGGCTGTCATTGAAAATAAGAATTTGTTCTTAACTGACTTGCCTAGTTAAATAAAGGTTAAATAAATAAAATATATAAATATTGTACGATTTATAGTCCAACATACTGACATAGTGGTTTGTAAAGTGTAAACCACACAGCCTAAGCCAGTAATGCCTGTTTTAACAACTGCATGGAGGGGGAAGTGAACATTCATGCAGAAACCTGTATGGTTAGTAGAAGAAAACCTGACGACCTTGCCTTAGGTGGCGCAGAAAGCAAACTTGAACAGACCCTTGAGAAAGAGAGAGTAGACCATCTACACCTCCCTCCCAGATCCAGCAGCCTCTGAAGTGCAAAGATTAGTAAGAGGCTGTCTTCTACCGAAGTTTCATCCTGTTTGCACAATTCACATGAAACGCTGCTGTTTGTACTACATTTGCACCTCTATTGTATGAAGCATTAGTCCTCTCAGACTCAACACGTTGGAATACAAACACTACTGTAGGTAAGTGTTTAACCTGAAAGTCTTACTATTCAAATTGCATTCAACCTCCTACCAGCATGTTTGTAATTGCAAAAAAGCAACACTAACACAGGTATAATGCACAGGCTCACAATGCACAGGCTCTAAAGAGCAGAATACAGAAAGCTGCTGGGAGAGGTGAAGGAGATTTCATTCAGTGTTCTTTTCATGGTTAAGAACAGTTGCTCTTGTCATTAGCTAGCTTTAGCTAAATATCAAGCTGCTCTTTTAAAAGCTCCTAATTCACCATGCTACCACCTATTTGAAATCATAATGCTTTGAGCATGTGCTTTAGCCTGTTTGGAGTGCCAGGTGGGCAGGGTTTGCAATTTTAGGACTTTTCTATTGGTTTCATTGCGCCAGGCAAGTTCAATCAAACACAGCTCAAGTATATGAAATGATTCCAAATACTATTTGAACCCAGGTGTGGTAACAATGTCTTGTTTGCTCCAGTTTAAAATGCATGGACGAGAGCAAAAGGTCCCCACTTGGATTGCCACAGCAAACAAATGCCACACTGGATGCGTTCGGAAATGGCACCCTATTCCCTGTATAGGCCATAGGGCTCTGGTCTAAAGTAGTGCACTATATAGGGAATAGGGTGTCATTTGGGATGCACAGTTGTTTTATCTGTCTAATCCCTTCTTCCGCCATCTGTCTCTCTTTCTCCTCTAAATCTCTCCACGCCGCAGGTACACGCAGTCTGTGTCCTACTTTAACGTTCCAGGATTGTTTTTTTTATTTTAATACCCATATTTTGAAAGCCTGACTGAGCCAGGCGCTGTCAGGTGGTTGCATGGTGAAAGAGCAGCTTGATATTCAGCTAAAGCTAGCTAACGACAAGAGCAACTGTGTGGTGGGAGAGATGGAACACTAAAAAATAGGTCTTATCAAATAGTTTTTTTTAAATACACAGTGTATAAGTGTGTTTTTACTATCCTGTTACATGGTTATTACATGTGTAATCATTTTAATTATGTTGTAATAAGGCCTGTGTGTTAACTTGGCCACATACATTTGGAGCAGAAGCTTCAATATAGCTCAGTAGTATGTAGCCGTCAAATACATCTGTGACTCAGACTATACTTACAGAGATCTTGGGTGGGTTGAAGTCGATGTTGTAGACGCGTCCGCTAGGCAGGTGGAGCCAGCGAGAGGTCAGTCTCTGTTTGATGATCTGGAAAGGAACGTCCATGTTGATGACTGTGTCCACACTGCACACGCCGTCTAGAGTCTCCGCCTGAGTCACGGTACGGGGGAACCCTTCCAGACAGGAGAGACCAGTGTAAGCATAGAGATATATAATACACTAGTTGTTGACGTTATAAACCTTCATAGCTTGAGAATGTCCATTCTAGAGTTTTATGTTCACAACCTTCCCAAGGGGGAACCCTTTACAGGAAAGTAGAGGCCCAGAGAGATGGCTCTATTCCAATTCATCTGAGATTCCTCTCATCTCTTCTCGCCTCCTCCTTAACCGTATAGGTGGAAAAGGTCCAAGGTCCCTTCCCTCGTACCTTCTTCTTCAATGCGTTTCAAGTTCCTTGGTGTCCACATCACCAACAAACTGTCACAAAGCACTATACTAGGTGGTGTCAGAGGAAGACCCAAAAATTGCCAAAGACTCCAGTCAACTTAGACGGTTCTCTCTGCTACAGTACAGCAAGTGGTACTGAAGGGCCAAAGTATCCCTTTAACATGATGCATGCATGACTGTACTATTTGCCACTATCTCCCACTTTGACAGCTATTTTGAAATGGAAAACCGTCTTGGGCCAGGCTGAACACACACTGATCTGATAGTCCATCCGCCTAGCATCACATATCAGTTGTGATATTAGTGGCCGATGGTTATTTAACCCTTTCAGAGCAATTTTCATAAATAATAGATGTGAATAGTCCAGGTGGCTATTTGATTAGTTGTTCAGCAGTCTTATAGCTTCGGGGTAGAAGCTGTTAGGGAGCCTTTTGGACCTAGACTTGTACCTGTTGCCGTGCGGTAGCAGAGAGAACAGTCTATGACTTGGGTAACTAGAGTCTGACACTTTGTTTCAGCCTTCCTCCTACCCCGGTCAACAGCCCTGCACCCCCCACAGCAACTTGCCCAAGCCTCCCTCATTTCTCCTTCACTCAAATCCAGATAGCCGATGTTCTGAAAGACCTGCAAAATCTGGATCCCTACAAATCAGCCGGGCTAGACAATCTGGACCCTCTCTTTCTAAAATGATCCGCGGAAATTGTTGCAACCCCCATTACTAGCCTGTTCAACCTCTTTTTCGTATCATCTGAGATCCCCAAAGATTGGTAAGCTGCAGCGATCATCCCCCTCTTCATAGGGGGAGACACTCTTGACCCAAACTGTTACAGGCCTATATCTATCTTACCCTGCCTTTCTAAGGTCTTTGAAAGCCAAGTTAACAAACAGATCACCGACGATTTCTCCTATGCCATCTCGTTTCCGAGCTGGTCATGGGTGCACCTCAGCCACGATCAAGGTCCAAAACGATATCATAACCGCCATCGATAAGAGACAATACTGTGAGGCTGTATTCATCGACCTGGCCAAGGCTTTCGACTCTGTCAATCACCACATTCTTATCGGCAGAATCAACAGCCTTGGTTTCTCAAATGACTGCCTCACCTGGTTCACCAACTACTTCTCAGACAGAGTTCAGTGTGTCAAATCAGAGGGCCTGTTGTCTGGACCTCTTGCGGTCTCTATGGGAGTGCCACAGGGTTCAATTATTTTCTCTGTATACATCAATGATGTCGCGCTTGCTGCTGGTGATTCTCTGATCCACCTCTACGCAGACGACACCATTCTGTATACTTCTGGCCCTTCTTTGGACACTGTGTTAACTAACCTCCAGACGAGCTTCAATGCCATACAACTCTCCTTCTGTGGCCTCCAACTGCTCTTAAATGCAAGTAAAACTAAATGCATGCTCTTCACCCGATCGCTGCCCGCACCTGCCCGCCCGTTCAGCATCACTACTCTGGACGGTTCTGACTTAGAATATGTGGACAACTACAAATACCTAGGTGTCTGGTTAGACTGTAAACTCTCCTTCCAGACTCACATTAAGCATCTCAAATCCAAAATTAAATCCAGAATCCGCTTCCTATTTATCAACAAAGCATCCTTCATGCTGCCAAACATACCGTCGTAAAACGGAGTATCCTACCGATCTTTGACTTCGGTGACGTCATTTACAAAAATAGCCTCCAACACTCTACTCAGCAAATTGGATGCAGTCTATCACAGTGCCATCCGTTTTGTCACCAAAGCCCCATACACTACCCACCACTGTAACCAGTATGCTCTCATTGGCTGGCCCTCACTTCATATTCGTCGCCAAACCAACTGGCTCCAGGTCATCTATAAGTCTTAGCTAGGTAAAGTCCCGCTTTATCTCAGCTCACTGGTCACCATAGCAGCACCCACCAGTAGCACGTGCTCCAGCAGGTATATTTCATTGGGCACCCCCAAAGCCAATTCCTACTTTGGCCGCCTTTCCTTGCAATTCTCTGCTGCCAATGACTGGAACGAATTGCAAAAATCACTGAAGCTGGACACTCATGTCGCCCTCACTAACTTTAAGCACCTGCTGTCAGAGCACTGCACCTGTACATAGCCCATCTGTAAATAGCCCATCCAACTACCTCATCCCCATAATGTTATATATTTTTTTGCTCCTTTGCACCCCAGTATCTCTACTTGCACATTCATCTTCTGCACATCTATCACTCCAGTGTTTAATTACTAAATTGTAATTATTTCGCCAATATAGCCTATTTATTGCCTTACCTCCCTTATTTTACTTCATTTGCACACACTGTACATAGACTTTTCTATTGTGTTATTGACTGTATGTTTGTTTATTCCATGTGTAACTCTGTGTTTTTGTTGTCGCACTGCTTTGCTTCATCTTGGCCAAGTCGCAGTTGTAAATGAGAACTTGTCCTCAACTGGCTCTAGCCTTTATCTTGGTGCACATGTTGGCTGTAATCCATGGCTTCTGGTTGGGATTTGCACGTATGGTCACTGTGGGGACGACGTCATCAATACACTTAATGATGAAGCTGGTGACTGAGGTGGTCTTAGTGCCAGCATCAGTTTGTGGTGGTAAATAGATGGCTATGAATATATGAATAATATAGGTGAGATCTCTCTTATTAGAGCTTATCATGAGGTAATCTACCTCAGACGAGCAATACCTAGAAACTTATTTAACATTAGACATCGCACACCAGCAGTTATTGACAAATAGACACACACCCCAGCTCCTCTTCTTACCAGACGTAGCTGCTTTGTCCTACCGATGTACGGAAAACCCAGCCACCTCTATATTATCCGTGTCGTTGTTCAGCCACAACTCAGTGAAACACAAGATATTACAGTTTTTTATGTCCCGTAGATAGGATAAGCTCGACCGTAGATCATCAAGTTTGTTTTCAGTGATTTCACGTTCCAGTGATTTCACGTTGGCCAATAATTGTAATGGCAATGGTAATGGCAATTTACTCACTCGCCTACAAATCCTAACAAGGCACCCAGACCTTCTCCCTCGGTATCTCCGCCATTTTCTTCACGCTAATGACGGAGATTTGGGCCTGTTCTCCGGAAAGCAGCATATCCTTTGTGTCGGACTTATTAAAGAAAAAATCTTTGTCCAGTTCGTGATGAGTAATCGCTGTTCTCATCCAGAAGCTCTTTTCGGTCATAAGAGATGGTAGAGGTAAATTTGTGTACAAAATAAACTGCAAACAATGCAAAAAAAGAAATAAATAGCATAGTTGGTTAGGAGCCCGTAAAACGACAGCCATCCCTTCTGGCGCCATTATCAAGAATAGCTTAACGAGTTCAGGTGCTGCTTACTGTTCAGCAGCAAGCTGTTCAAATAATGTAAATGTTTCTTAGAAACAAATCTAAAGCATATTCCTACTCACTTGAAGGTGTCTGGAGTGTACTGAATGCCTTTTTAAAACATATGCCTATTGCCTTGTCTATGCTGATGTCCCTAAATCTGAGTAATGGGTGGCCTGGCTGGTCTAGCGGTAATGCTGCAGCCTCCGATACACTTCATTGTTTAAGTCCGACCTATATTGCCCTTTGATACAATCTTTATCTTTCCCCATTGTCATCCTCCCTCTCGCTCGCTGTTGGCGAAATGCGTGTGGTGCAGGTGCTTACTGCTTACCGTCCAGCAGCCAGCTGCTCTGCTCTATGCTCCTCATCTCTGTCAGGATGAGACGGGAGATGACGTCATCAGGTACCAGCTGACCCTGATCGATGCATGACTTCATGAGAAGACCCAGCTCTGCAAGAATTCACAGTGGAACATAAAGATCAGAGCTTTCTTTAGTATTTAAACATGTACACATTATGCACTTCATCAGAAGACCTAGGTCTGCCAGGAGAGGAGATACACAGAGCAACATAAAGCTAAGACCTAGCTCTGCCAGGAGAGGATGCAGAATAACACAAGGATCAGATCTGTGATCTTAACTTTTTATTATCTCAGAAGACCCCGTTCTGAAAGGATAAAACACAAAGCCTTTTCCTTAATTTTTTTCAATGAATATGACTAACAACAACTTCAAATGTTTTGGCCAAGCGATCTGTGGAATAAGTTTAGAGTGTAATACAATACAATGTAATATTATGAATCCACAATTTATGTTCTGGGAGGCTCACATGAATATTGGTATCCACAGTACTCCACCAATTGTATCTTTTTAAACTGAATACTTTATGTATTCTCCAATTTGTTTGATTTTTTTTTACATAAATGCACTGTAATTTAAGCTTTAAATTAGCTTTGGGGGCTCCCGAGTGACGCAGCGGTCTAACGCACAGCATCTCAGTGCTGGAGACATCACTACAGACACCCTGGTTCGATTCCAGGCTGTATCACAACTGGCTGTGATTGGGAGTCCCATAGGGCAGTGCACAATTGGCCCAGCGTCGTCCGGGTTGGACCCCTCCTGTCTCAGCCTCCAGTATTTATGCTGCAGTAGTTTATGTGTCGGGGGGCTGGGGTCAGTCTGTTATATCTGGAGTACTTCTCCTGTCCTATTCGGTGTCCTGTGTGAATCTAAGTGTGCATTCTCTAATTCTCTCCTTCTCTCTTTCTTTCTCTCTCTCGGAGGACCTGAGCCCTAGGACCATGCCCCAGGACTACCTGACATGATGACTCCTTGCTGTCCCCAGTCCACCTGACCGTGCTGCTGCTCCAGTTTCAACTGTTCTGCCTGTGATTATTATTATTTGACCATGCTGGTAATTTATGAACATTTGAACATCTTGACCATGTTCTGTTATAATCTCCACCCGGCACAGCCAGAAGAGGACTGGCCACCCCACATAGCCTGGTTCCTCTCTAGGTTTCTTCCTAGGTTTTGGCCTTTCTAGGGAGTTTTTCCTAGCCACCATGCTTCTACACCTGCATTGCTTGCTGTTTGGGGTTTTAGGCTGGGTTTCTGTACAGCACTTTGAGATTTCAGCTGATGTACGAAGGGCTATATAAATAAATTTGATTTGATTAAATAAGAATTTGTTCTTAACTGACTTGCCTAGTTAAATAAAAGGTTAAATAAAAAATACAATAAATGATTAAAATTGCAAAGTTCTCTCTGCCTCATGTAAAAATTTGTAGAACTGCAGGAAATTAGCTTGAAAAGTACAAAATGTTCTCTCCAATGCCAAGAGGCGGGCCTTTAAAATGTTAATTCCCAGGGCCCGAGGGCAATGCACTGCCGAAGTCATGACTCCTTGTATGCTATTTTTTCATCTCACTCGAGTTGTGTTCTGATTATGAGGGGGTCCTTGATTCATTTGCTATCATAAAAGCGGTCCCCGGCCCCAAAAAAGTTTGAGTCTTTGTCTGACTATAATACAGAAAATCATTTATGTAACAGTCGGGGGAGGAGGTTTTGCAGGCCTGGGCCATATAAGGAGCAGCATAGAATGCTAGCCTACTGTGCACAGTGGAGCTCATCTCAGGCTAGAACAAAGAAGCTACACACCACACTGAAAAAAATTCAGGCTTGCATTCTTTGAACTATTACATTCTTTGAGGACTTGGCACATGGCTTGCTGTGTGCCAAGTGTGTGTGTACTTTTTTTTAAATGTACTATTAAACTGATAACTAGATCACAGATTGTATGGGCAATAAAACAAAGTATTTCGTCATGTTTTAAATGTGGGTGTTCTGAAAGAACTTTATGGGTTTCATTTCATTCCAGTGTGGGGGAAAAGGAGCAAGGGGGTGTGGGAACAAAGTCCTTGAAAGTCAGTGGTCTGCTATAGGCTACTCCTCAGTTTATGATGGTCCTTACATCTGATGGGACTTCAGTCAAGATAAGAGCTAGAGCAGCGTGATAATAAATTGAAGTTACATACCAGACCACATGACCTTCACTGTAGAAAGCTCAGGTGGCAGGTAGTTCAGATATCAGGTTACCTGTGCACAGGTCTACTATAGCTGTAGATCTGCTGTAGAAGCTGTTTTTTTTTAACAACTCTTCTTTCCACTCAATAATATAAGATCAGGGTCTTGTCTGCTCTCCAGTCAGACTCGAGCTTTTTGCAGCAAGATAAGAATATGATTGTGGAACTGGACTGAACTGTTTCTCTTATCATAGCCAGACCAGAACAACACTTGTTTTGTTACTGCTGGGGAGAATTTTGTTTGCAATGTATTATGTAATATTACCATCTCTGTAATCTTTGATTAAAAAAAAAAAGTTTTTACTCTTTATCTTTATCTTTCTCCCAAGGGGAGTCGGATAATGACCAACCACCATCGTCGTTTTCAAGACATCGCATGCTTCATTGCATCACCTTGTGGATAACAATGTTTACATTTTGTGCATAACATCCAAAAGAATCTGATTGCATCCGATATTTTCATATTCATTTTAGTTTATGAATGATTCTTTTTTACAAGTATTAATATCACACACCTACAATTTACCCACTGGGCACACACTGGTTGAATCAACGTTGTTTTCCACGTAATTTGTTGAACCAACGTGGAATAGACGTTGAATTTACGTCCGTGTCCAGTGGGTCTGAACATGGTAGCAACATCTACGCTAATGTGTCAACTGCTGCTGTTCATGCACGAGAAACACATAACACAAGCAAGTGGGAACAATCTGACTACTTGGAGAAAACTGACTAGGGTATGGTTTACTTCACATTCTGCTTATTTTCATCAGCCATAGCAGCCATTTCCATTATCTGCTGTATGTGGAGAGGTTTAGAACTGCACCATGGTCTAATCTTACCTGTTTGGGCTTTAATGTTGGCTCTCAAAAGGTCTCCACTTGAAAGATGCGATAATCCGAAACGTTTTACTATGCGCCCCGACACTGTGCCCTTCCCTGAACCTGGAGGTCCCATGATAACCGCCCGCAATATCCTTTGTTGAACCATTTTCCAATGTTATTGTTGTAATCAGCACGTCCTTCCCATAAAACTGTAATTTGTGCGTTTAGACGAGAACTTCTGTTCGATCAGAATTCTCCATGCACCCTTGCTGGCCAAGTCTATCCACTGTGTGCAAAAGTGCAATCGCCTACTGCGGACGACTCCTGTAAAGCAGTTCTAGTTTGGCTCTTGAAATTAGCTCTTTTTTCGAAGACCTTGACGCGAATAGAGGAGGAAGAAGTTCATAACAAGAAAACTGCTTTGTCTCGCTACTCGGTGAGGACGCTCGCATCCACACAGCCCCAATCTAACGACGTCAGGAATAATAGCGCACTCTGGCGGTCTTTGGGTCTGACATCCACTGTTTCGCCGGCTGCTTTACCATCGCTCACAGTTTTACATCAGAATTAGACTTTCACCCATGTTTCTCAAAGGTCAAATTTCGAAGTTGTCCTGTGAATTGTATAACACACTTTATTGCCTACTCTGTAGGAATTAAATTAATAATACCCTTTGCCCTAGTAATGCACCACATTATTTTCTGTTGTTTGGTGTTTTCTAAATAAGGACATGCTATGTTTTTTTTGTGTGGATTTATGGCCTTTTATTTAGACCAAAATAGTCGTAGGCCTATTGTTCTTTAGTCATAGTGTTCCTAGTTTAAATTTGTGTTGCTGTTCTGGTCCATTAGTGTTCTTTATTTTGTCATGTTGTGTGTGGACCCCAGGATGAATAGCTGCTGCTTCAGCTACTGAGGATACTAATAAAAATCACAATAACATAAAATACAATTTGGAGAGATAATGGGTAGGTTCAAGCGATGTCCATATGCTTCCCAGTAGAAACACTTCAGAAGAGTTCGTGCATAAATTATGACTACCTTTTTGAAGTTTTTGTTCGTTTTGGACTTCGGCAAGGGTTTTTTCGGATGTTCTGTCACACAACATTTTTTCTCATGGCAAACCGAAGTTCTGGAGCCGAAGTGTATTCCCCTTTGTCAATGATTGGTCAACTGTAGGTATTCTTCAATAAAGTATTTTTGTCATTCAACAAGAGACAACTTGTTTTCAGGTATGTATGTATGTTTAAGTCAGCGAGTGAAGTCGGGGGAGGTGCATCCAGTGATGCCAATTTAGCAATTTTGTTGCTAGATTTAGCAACTTTTCAGACTACTCTGGCAACTTTTTTTTTCAAACAGCACCTAACAAATTGAGCTACTTTTAAAAATGTATTTGGAACTTTTAGCAACTTTTGAAAAGTGACTCAAACGCTAAAATGCACGCATTTTCCATCTAAATGACACAAAAACGTTTCTCTGTCACACACTGTCACAACACACGTGCCTAGCTGCAAACGTGCATTGAGTGACGTCAGCAGCAAGCGCTCTTTTAAAAATATATTTGGAACTTTTAGCAACTTTTGAAAGGTGACTCAAACGCTAAAATGCACGCATTTTCCCTCTAAATGACACAAAAAGTTTTTCTCTGTCACACACTGTCACAACACACGTGCCTGGCTGCAAACGTGCATTGAGTGACGTCAGCAGCAAGCGCTCAGCTCGTGCACATACAGCAGCAGGCCAGCAGCAATTTCAGCAAATTGCAAATCATTGATGGCTGACTGCAGCAGTAGTACGGCTTCGACGAGCCAAACCCAATGAATATAGTTGCTCACGAATGTTTGATCTTGAACAGAACTTACATCAATCAACATGTCTCAATCAAAATTGTACAGCGAGAAGTACAGAAAAGAGTGGGTGTTGCTAGTCCGCGTTTCTGACTTGGAATTCTGAGTTCAATAACCATTCAAAACGATTTTCCCAGTCTTGAGTTTATTTTTTTTCAGTTGCCAGTTGAATTGAACGCAGTGAAGTCGGAAGTCAGAGATTTCCAAGTTCCCAGTTGTCTTGAACGCGGCAGTATCCTAGTCCCCAGTGGGAAGATTTTTATAACCATAATGCAACACACTTTGAAGACTTGACAAAAGTGATCCGCTCGAACGCGCCTAATGATTTAGGCTACATAAATGAATGAACAATTGCTGATATTTATTTATTTTTTTACCCCTTGCACGGTCAACAGGTTTGTCAATATTGTGAGAAAGCATTTCTGTCACTGTGTGAGCAGCGTTGACTCTCTCTTACTGAACCTTGTGCGCTACGCAGTTTGATAAAGCCTGCCTATGGTCATATAAAATAATGAACATAAAGAAGTGTTGGAGCGCCACCTGGAGAAATACTGCTTCGTCTTGCTTTTGGGTTGTCACTCGTTACCACAGCCACGAAATCAAGTGTATATCGTAAAAATTAATTATTACAAATAATGGTTTCTGGTCTTAATTTAAGGTTAGGCATAAGGTTAGCAGTTTGGTTTAAAGTCTTATTTTAAGATAAAATGTAGAAGTTGGCGGGGGTTAGCCAATTAAGCCTTTGTAGTTGTGGTAACTAGTGACGACTATCAACATGTGTGGAAATAACAACAACAACAACACGGCGAGCCGGGAGCTCACCTACGATGGCTGTAATCTTTTCAGACAAACACCAGTGTTATCAACGCTAAATTGCAAAAGCAAAACTTACGATCTAAAGAGGATAACCCAGGACTGCGAGGTAAGTGGGCTACAAAACATCGTCGCAGTATTACACGATAGCTAGCTGTTACTACGCAGTTACAAGTTCACCCATGCCAGCACGCCCAAGTAGACTGAATTGTTGCTTGTTGGCACAAAAAACATGGACATTAGTCAACCGGACAAGTTATTGAACAACATCGTATGCAGGATGAATAAGGAACATAATAATAAATATGTATGTGATCCTTTTTGATGACATGTCGTTTGTGCTCTAGTTTATAATCTGTTTAGTTTGTGTTCAACCAAAGACTAACGATTTCAATGCTCTTTTGTAGAATATGCTTTTATCACCACATACACCTTTAATCCTGCAAATTAGCCCATTGTTATTTGTAGACGCACAGTCCATTTAATGCTGCATATGCCATAGACAAGATGTGGTTGTCTCTGGGGTGGAGCTAAACCTTTATTGACTGATTGTAATGACTCTTATCTTCTAGATGTTGTAGCCAGCTTCATCAGGCTTCTGGACAAGGTAACCTAAGGGACCAAAATTGAAATCAAGTCATGAGAGGATGAATGCAGTGTTGCCAACTCCTCAGTAAGGAAAGTAGCTATTGGCTGTCCTAACTGACGTCATCGCCTAATTTGCATAATTTGCCATGTGCATGTAATTGTGATGGATGCTGTTGGCATAACGTCGTGGAGAGACAAAAGGTGAGTGAAAATCACCCGAAATATGTTTAGAACTGCAAATGTTTTTTTTTTTTTATGTCACAATTCCAACCCTCCTCCTTTATCCGGGCTTGGGACTGGCAAAAGAGACCCTCTGGCGGAGTTACTTAGTGTTTAATTTAATTATTTTTGGCAGGGGTTTGGTTTTAAACCTTAAGGTCCATTTAGGAGCCAACAACAAGTCACAGTAAAACATGAACATTTTTAACCATAACATTTTTTACATTGTATACAAAAAAAAATCTAACTGGACAAAAAATAGACAATAGAAAAAAACTGTCAATGGCATTTTGAGAATTATAACTAGTCTGGCCCTAATTCAGGTTAATAGATAAAAAAAAAAAAATGTAAGCCAGAGCGGGATCAGGAAGCGGCGGCTTCCCGCATGCGTGATTCATTTGCAGTCTGGATGCGGAGGGGTGACTGGGTCGCCTGTGAGTGCTTTGGAACGGGGGTGGGGCCCACGGCAGCATCCGCGGCAGCACCCGCTGTTCGTTGAGAAGAGTAAGAACGATACGTTCTTTCACGTCAGAGTCTCCAAAAGTTTCCAATAACACCAGAAAAAGTTGCTAGATTTGTCGCTATTCGCTTTTTTTTTGAAAAATGTGTAGCTAGAGTGGTCTGAATACTCGCTAAATATAGCGACAAAGTCTCTAAATTGGCAACACTGGATGAATGGCTACAGTCAGTGCATATCACACCCCCAAAAGACTGATGCCATTGGTGTTTGTACTCTGCAGCCACATACCTGTGAATGCATGATGCATGCATGTACATCAAACTGTCCATGGCAGTTCACACTTCAGTGTCACACTCATGAACTCATCAGCCCTTCAGGGATAATTAACATATTGGTATTACTAAAACATGCATAATCATTTGTAACCCTGGTCCTGTAATATTATTGATTATCAGTAATGATCTCTCCTTGTAACATGAATGTTGCCCGCCAGCTCTTGACTGTATTTTAAGTTGGGAAATGTTTCCAATCTATTTTGGAGGCCTTGGACCCCCCTCACATTGTCATAGAGGTTGAAACACAGCATTTGCAAGGCACATGCTAGTTGCGTCTGTGGACACAGATTAAGTTGAAGTGGAAACTCCCTGTTTCAAAAAAATGTTGTCCCTCCTGAACACAACCGTATCCTGATTCTGCCCCTGTAGGAACGGTGCTGTTCTATCAGCTAGGCCTGCTGTATGGCGTCGTGGTGGAACATGACTAACACCCAGCGCTCTCTGGGTTATTACCTGGTTTCCCTGCTCATGTGGGCTCCCTTCATGAAGCACCCTTTGAAGGCTGTGCTGAAGGGGATCACCAACGATCCCATTGACTTCTCGGTGAGACCATGTTCCTTTCCTACCTTAAAAGTACTTCGTGAAAACTGCTGCGGTAAAAATGTATGTATAAATAGATTGATTATATCTGCCTGCTGAAAGGAGGATATTGGTTATGTTCCAATTCTTCCCCCTTCTCTCAGAAGTGTGCACTCGTAGAGAATTGGACTGCAGCTATTATTTTTGCTCTGTAATTGTTTAGAGATGATTCGTTGCGGAAACTTCTGTAGCCTGGTGTCCTTGATCAACCATATCTAAACTGTTCGGTATCACCAAAATAACATTTCCAGTCAACAGAGGCATACCCAAGTGGCGCAGCGGTCTAAGGCAATGCTAGATGTCACTACAGACCCTGGTTCGTTCCCAGGCTTTGTCACAACCGGCCGTGATCGGGAGTCCCATAGGGCGGCCCAGGGTTGCCTGGCATAGGGGAGGATTTGCCTGGGGGAGGGTAGGCCATCATTGTCAATAAGAATTTGTTTTTAACTGGTTTGCCTAGTTAAATAAAAAAATAATAAAATAAATAATTTTATCTCTAGGAACAATACTTACGATTCGACATGTTGAATGTGTCCTCCCATTTTCCACCTGTGGGCTGCAATTGTATTCCATTCTAGACCACGCGGTCATGTGAGAGTAAACTACAACGTAATCTCCCACTTCTTCAAATGTAAAATGGTAGACCTTGGATAAAATCTTATTTTAATTACCACGTTTTCTGCGCTTAACTGTCAAACTACAGCTCCCTACTACATCGCACAGTTCAGGCTTGATCTAATTTTTCTCTACAGAAACTGCACATTGAGCTCACTGAAATAAAAAAAATTCACGAAATGGAATTCAAGTAATTGAACCGGCGTCGGTCTACTGATTGAGAGAAGATCAAGTCTATCAGCCCAACAGATGTCTCCTTATAGCGCGAGCGCACTGCCTGCTCCACTGACCTGTTGCTGGCTTTAGCCCATGGGTCTCCAACAGCCCACCAATGAGCATCTCTCCAATCAATTCTGAAAGTACATGCATTTTTTTCCACGTGTTCCATTGCAAACGGTCATAAAAATAAAGTTCCTGGCTACTATCCAATCAAAGTCACATTGACATTATCCCATCCCTGGTTAGCCACTATTTGCTTAAAAAAAGCCAAATGTAGGTGCCTCCTGAGTGGCACAGTGGTCTAAGACACTGCATCGCAGTGCTAGCTGTGCCACTAGAAATTCTGGGTTCGAGTCCAGGCTCTGTCTCAGCCGGACGCGACCAGGAGACCCGTGGGGCCAATTGTCCCAGCATCATCCGGGTTAGAGGAGGGTTTGGCTGGCAGAGATGTTGTCCTATCGCGCACTAGCGAGAGAGGTTTAAAAAAGTAAATAAAATGTATATATTCATTTTTTTTAAAGCCGAACGTAAAAAGATATCTGCCAATTAATTTCCAGCAATATTGCCCATCTGTCTGTTTGGTGTGTGTTTGTCTATCGCTCCGTATGTAGCCAGTTAGCGATGCTTGATGCCATTCCATTGATTCTGTTCCAGCCATTACTATGAGCCTGTCCTCCCCAATTAAGGTGCCACCAGCCTCCCGTGGTGTAAATTAACACCTGCCAAATGCGGGTCGATTTGTCATTGGCTGATAAGAATGTCTAGTTCACCAGCCACGTTGGCGGGTAGTCACACAGCATTTGGGAACAGTTTCTTTTAATCCACAGGACACATGTAGAAGTTGGTCAATTGTCAAAGGGTACTAAAGTGTGACTTTGTCCTCGGGTTTCTTGGCCAGTTATATTGTTTTGATCGCAAGCTAGGTTGTTTTTCAATGTTAGTTTGAGTTTGCTGCAACTATCTGCTTCTAGGAAGACATTGCAGTCAGTGATACAATTTTTTTCATCATGGACAAGCAAGTTACCAGGGTAACGGCCCATCCCTTTAAAGGGATGAAAATTTTTGTCTCACCTAATGATTGCACTTCATTGAGCATGGATCACTCCTTAATTATTAACTTTGTAGTTTCTTATCATTAAAACACTCAAATACTTTAACTGTTCTCCTATATTTATTTGTTTCTACATTTCAATCACTTCAGGTCTCTGTCAAGATCATCTTTGCTCCAGACTCAAACTGACTGTGTATGAGAATGAAGTCATTGGTCTTAAAGGGACAGTGCACACTTTCTTTTGAAATAGCGTGATTAGTATAATAAAATTAGTCCCAAATTAAACGGAATCAGTCACTTATAGTGCGCAAATATTGCTATTATAGTTAACTTGGAGTGATGCGATGATATGGGCCAACCACCAGGACGTGGTGAAATAAGTTAGTGCACTTAACCACCATGTGAAGTTCATATCATCATTCAAATTTCCAATAGGATAAATATTGAGGGTAGGCTATTATTTGAATGCTGGTGGCATTTATAATTGGTGATTGGCTGCCAATTATCAAATAAAATGATCTTGTCCAAATCTCATAACCCCCTGTCTTATCTAGAGAGCATGCACCAAAACCACATTGTGTAAGTTTGCTATTTATCACAGAGGTTTTTTTTTTGTGACAAAACATTGGTGGAGTTGAAATTGCGTTGGAAGCCTATTTAATTTCACTGCTTTTGGATGAAAACCTCATCTCCAAAACACAAACTTTTCAGGAAATGGAAAGGCTGCCATAATCTACCATTAATAACGAACATGCTATTTTGAATAAATGTTCTTGGTCCTAGAGTCATGAGATGTCCAGAGTACATTGAGTGTGTTACTGCTTTCAAAACACGTAAAAAAATATGAAAATTGGTTATGAGGTTTTCATCAGTGATGTTTTTGTTCGGTACATGGGAACTTAACAACAAAATCTTTTTTTGTGTGCACTACGTCATCACTCACAGCCTTTTATCCACAATAAGTCGGTTTGATGGAAACACACCCCTGGTGGGAAAATGTGCATATTGTTTTTATGGAGATTTTAGAATATTTGCTTAAATGTAGTTTTAAGAATAGCAACAAAACTGGCTCTTCGTTTGTAGCTTTTTTAAAGTCATGTTTAAGCTCTTAATTGTTGGTGAAAGGACTATTTATTTAGCCATGATGTCCCATAGAGGTCAGAAGACCTCTTTTCCCAGGCCCGTATCCACAAAGCATCTCAGAGTAGGAGCGCTGATCTAGGATCCGTCCATATAATCTTATTCATTATGATCTAAAAGTCTAAACTGATTCTAGATCAGCACTCTTACTCAAAGATGCTTTGTGGATATTGGCCCTGGACTATGTATGACTCTCATTACAGCTGTTGTGTACACTGCATGCCAGGCACAGAGTGACTTTACTTGGACTCCTTAATTCACACGTTTTAAATCCCCATCTGTTTATGTATAAAACAAATGTTTGCCATTCTCAGTGTGTGGTATGTACCATCAGACTGAAACAGACAGACAGCTGTCCCTCAGATACAGATTAGACTTGGCTCATCATTACAGGGGAATGTAGGTAAACAGGCTGGATGCTGTGTTTTACATGTTGTGATTGAGTCAGGCCCTCAACTGTGTTACAGGCCCTCAACTGTGTTACAGACCCTTATGTGCTGCGGACATCTGGGCCGGTATTTATGAAGCTTGTCAAAGTAGGAATGCTGATCTGTCGGTGACAGACAATGAAGCCTTGTGGTGTGAGAAATGTTAAGACTATGTAAGGATGTCAGTCTAGACTAGTGACTACCAATCTAGGGACACATTACACTGCATGTTCTATGTAATGTGCTTAATGCAGTGTTTTTAAATGGAGTGTTCATTAAAGTTTATACGAGAGTGCAAAAGCATTCAGACCCCTTGGATTTCTTCACATTTGTTTGTGTTACAAAGTGGGATTACATTTTTTTATTTTTTATTTTTTTATTATATATTTTTTGTCAACCATACAAACTCATAGTGGAAGATAAATTATATATATTTTTAAAGATAAATAAAATATGAGTAACTAAGTATTCCGCCCCTTTTTTGTTTAGGCAAGCCTAAATTAGTTCAGGAGTAAAATGGGCAATTATTGCACAATCCTGGTGTGCAAAGCTCTCATAGACTCAATGCTCAAAGGGTTTCTAACAGGTAATTGACTCAGGGAGCTGAATACGACTATATTTTAGTTAATATCCTTTTTCTATTAACCTTTTACAAAGTGTTAGAATTTTTCTTCCCACTTTGACATGAGATGATTTTGTGTAGATTGTTGACAAAAAATGACAATTCGATTTGAATCCTACTTTGTAACACAATAAAATGTAAAGAAATCCAAGGGGTCTGAATATTTTCACACGGCACTGTAGTTTTGTGATTTAACGTGTGAAGAAATGTGTTCCACGTCTTTAATCACCAGTGGAATGCAATAAGTGTTAATGTTGGTTAGCTAAGTGGTTGGTTTAAAAAGACCATGAATTTAGCTTATTGTTGCGCTGACCAATAATTTGCGTTGATTGAAGCTCAATGTTAAATTAAAGTCTCCCTACCATAATATCTAAGCCAATATGACACCAATGTCGATGAAAATGTTCAAATCATCTTTATTGGAGGTACACAATGCACTCCCTGCCTCTTGTGAGCCGTCCGGCCATTAGAGAACCACATACTTGATTTTTAACAGGGTTGTTAGCATTAGGAAAAAAATAATAATTCTAGCTCAACATCTAGGCGTCAGATAAGAACGAGACTACAGCTTCCATAAAGTGACCATTAGACCTTTAGGGGCAATAGTTTTGATTAAATGTATAATTTATCGCTCTCACATGCTAATTTCTGTCCATTTAAGAACCAATGATGTGCTACCTTTTTTTTTTTGTAGCATTTCTGACAATGCTAACATCTTTTTTTTTTGTTGCCAATGCTCAGAGTTCTAACACCGTGTCGATCAACTCCGTTGCAACAACACCACTGCTTACACCAGGCTGCCAATCAGAAGTGTATGGAACAAACCTAGGCTACTGTAGATAGTTATCTATATAGTGGTATTCAAGCTGATGTTAATCAATAAATTCAAACAGATATTTTGATTAGCTAACTAAGGTTAGCTTGCTTGTCCAACAGCTAGCCCCTGTAGCTAGGTAACGTCAGTCAGCTAAAAGCTAGCTAGCTACTGAACAGGGAAAGAAACGGAAAAGCTATATTTGGTTATGGGAAGTTTTTACACAGATTACTTCAGTCATTCGCTAGCTAGCTAGATAGAGCCAGAACACAACAGCTAGCCAATGTTAGCTAGCTCACATCCAAATGCTAGTCCTACATTCCACAAAACATAGCTAGCTAATGTACATCAGTTCAAAACCAACACCAGCTTTGGGCAAATTGCCACCTTACATTGGCGTGTATTCATGGATGCCAAGGAAAAACATGTATTTTATCTTTCATCTCTGTGTTTCATAAATGTCCTTCAATTCGCAAGAGGCTAAATATATCTCACTGGAGAAAGCATCCGAGCGAATGAAACAGTACCCGTAGCATTGAATGCAAGGGACGCCAGCAAGCAATTGTCTTCCCTTGATAAATAATTCTAATATAACAGCTATACTGAGTGAGCTCAGCTGTGAATGGTCTTTGCGCACCAAAGAAAAGAGTCAAGGGAAGCCAGTTTGGATTTGGCTTCACACCAATCACATCAGAAGCCAAACGTCATTGACAGAAAAACATGAAATTGTTAAATTTACCAGACAATTGTCTGTTTCCTAAATTAGCAATGGATGGAGATGTTTTTTTTAACTTAATTCTCCATACTGGCCAATGATTATAATGGTGATTCTGATCCAACCATATAAATGTATAGGATGCTTAACTCTGCAACACTTTAGGCTAGAAACAAGATGTAAAAGGCACAAAAAAGACGTGGCTCTAGTGTACATAGGATGTCTTTTGTTTTTGTTTAGTCTCTATGGCTGAGTTATACGACCTCAGTCAATTTTATTTTATATATATATATATATATATATATATATATATATATATATATATATATATATATATATATATATATATATATATATATATATATATATACATACATACATACATACATACATACATACATACATACATACATACACGGCTGATGTTTTGGTCACTTTTGAATGCTGGCGGTGCTTTCACTCTAGTCTAGTGTAGACCCACTTGTGTGGGTCTACAACCCACACAAGTGGCTCAGGTAGTGCAGCTCATCCAGGATGGGACATCAATGCGAGCTATGGCAAGAAGGTTTGCTGTGTCTGTCAGCGTAGTGTCCAGAGCATGGAGGCGCTACCAGGAGACAGGCCAGTACATCAGGAGACGTGGAGGAGGCCGTAGGAGGGCAACAACCCAGCAGCAGGACTGCTACCTCCGCCTTTGTGCAAGGAGGAGCAGGAGGAGCACTGCCAGAGCCCTGCAAAATGACCTCCAGCAGGCCACAAATGTGCATGTGTCTGCTCAAACGGTCAGAAACAGACTCCATGAGGGCGGTATGAGGGCCCGACGTCCACAGGTGGGGGTTGTGCTTACAGCCCAACACCCTGCAGGACGTTTGGCATTTGCCAGAGAACACCAAGATTGGCAAATTTGCCACTGGCGCCCTGTGCTCTTCACAGATGAAAGCAGGTTCACACTAAGCACATGTGACAGTCTGGAGACGCCGTGGAGAACGTTCTGCTGCCTGCCACATCCTCCAGCATGACCGGTTTGGCAGTGGGTCAGTCATGGTGTGGGGTGGCATTTCTTTGGGAGGCCGCACAGCCCTCCATGTGCTCGCCAGAGGTAGCCTGACTGCCATTAGGTACCGAGATGAGATTCTCAGACCCCTTGTGAGACCATATGCTGGTGCGGTTGGCCATGGGTTCCTCCTAATGCAAGACAATGCTAGACCTCATGTGGCTGGAGTGTGTCAGCAGTTCCTACAAGAGGAAGGCATTGATGCTATGGACTGGCCCGCCCGTTCCCCAGACCTGAATCCAATTGAGCACATCTGGGACATCATGTCTCGCTCCATCCACCAACGCCACATTGCACCACAGACTGTCCAGGAGTTGGCGGATGCTTTAGTCCAGGTCTGGGAGGAGATCCCTCAGGAGACCATCCGCCACCTCATCAGGAGCATGCCCAGGCGTTGTAGGGAGGTCATACAGGCATGTGGAGGCCACACACACTACTGAGCCTCATTTTGACTTGTTTTAAGGACATTACATCAAAGTTGGAACAGCCTGTAGTGTGGTTTTCCACTTTAATTTTGAGTGTGACTCCAAATCCAGACCTCCATGGGTTGATCAATTTGATTTCCATTGATAATTTTTGTGTGATTTTTGTGGTCAGCACATTCAACAATGTAAAGAAAAAAGTATGTAATAAGAATATTTCATTCATTCAGATCTAGGATGTGTTATTTTAGTGTTCCCTTTATTTTTTTGAGCAGTGTATATAACTTTCAATGGTAATTGAGACATTTTACAATGTAAGGCTGTCGCAATCAATTGAGCTATTCACCTTCTGAAAACTGCAGACTATTACATTTGACTATGCGTGGTAAATTCTACACATACTTTAATAGTTGGTTCAAAACTGATTTGAGCTATTAGAGAGCAACAGCCAGCAGACCAGGGTTTAAACCAGCAACCCTTGCAGTTATGCAAGCACATCACCTGTGCCATTAAGGCACAGACGTTTTGGCAGAGGTCAAATTAAAGGTTCCAATAACACTGCCGATTACAGACTTTTACTTTCTCAAAAAAAAAATCATGCTTTGCATGTGGAAATGTTGAATAATATACCTTTTGTTTTTGAAGAGTGACTGCCCCTAAAAACCAACTAATCCCTTCCAACGCGTTCAGAGCTGTTTTGAGACTGAAAATCCCTATACGGCTTGACCAACTATGGTTTGCATGCTCTTCCGAAGGACCCTATCATGCGAAATAGGTGGTTGGAGTTCGTTGGTTCCCAGTGCAGTGGTGGTGAGTATACCGGTAGCTAGACCATAGACATCTGGTTATGTATGTTTGAAAAGTTGCATTCAAAAATACCTGGCTTGGTAAACTAGTAGGCTAATTCCCCAGCCAATCAGATACAGCTAGTAGAGTCATTTTGGTTGTGAAGTGCACTTGCAAAAAGCTTTGTCCTTTCTCTAGAAAAAAAAAATGCAATTTACCACTTGGCTGTCTATTATATCACCCTGTCACAGGCCCTCCCAGCCAACACCACCTCATCAGATTGCCCGTTGCAGTTGTTGGAGAGATGTACAGATGGCAGCAGAACATGCAGCATAGTGAAGACTTCACTGTGAGCATAACAATGAACGGATCAGTCAGCCAGCTGTTGGCAAGTATCCGGTTAGACAAACCTGTCATCGACAACAGCTTTCACAGGCTCATCATTTTGTACAAATACAGAAGGTAACCCACTTCATTACTTTGATACCCAGTTTGAAAACCCAGTAATGAAACATAATGTATATAAACTGGCATTATTTGTTACTTGTTTTCTACTTCTTAGATGCGTATAATGTGCCTTCAGAATGTATTCATACCCCTTGACTTATTCCACACACTGTATATAGACTTTCTATTGTGTTATTGACTGTACGTTTGTTTATTCCATGTGTAACTCTGTTGTTTTTGTCGCACTGCTTTGCTTTATCTTGGCCAGGTCTCAGTTGTAAATGTGAACTTGCTGTCAACTAGCCTACCTGGTTAAATAAAGGTGAAATAAAAAAATAAAATGTTGTGTTACAGCCTGAATTTAAAATTAATAAAACATTCAAAGACAATTTTATTTTTTGCACACAATACCCCGTAACGAATGTCATTTACATACAGTACCAGTCATGTTTGGACACACCTACTCATTCAAGGGATTTTTTTTTATTTTTACTATTTTCTACGTTGTAGAATAATAGTGAAGACATCAAAACAATGAAATAACACATATCATGTACAGTCGTGGCCAAAAGTTGAGAATGACACAAATATATATTTTCAGTCTGCTGCCTCAGTTTGTATGATGGCAATTTGCATATACTCCAGAATGTTATGAAGAGTGATCCGATTAATTGCAAAGTCCCTCTTTGCCATGCAAATGAACTGAATCCCCAAAAACATTTCCACTGCATTTCAGCCCTGCCACAAAAGGACCAGCTGACAGGTCAGTGATTCTCTCGTTAACACAGGTGTGAGTATTGACGAGGACCAGGCTGGAGATCACTCTGTCATGCTGATTGAGTTTGAATAACAGACTGGAAGCTGTTATTGTTCTTCTGCCAACCATGGTTACCTGCAAGGAAACACGTGCCGTCATCATTGCTTTGCAATAAAAAAGGGCTTCACAGGCAAGGATATTGCTTCCAGTAACATTGTACCTAAATCAACCATTTATCGGATCATCAAGAACTTCAAGGAGAGCGGTTCAATTGTTGTGAAGAAGGCTTCAGGGCACCCAAGAAAGTCCAGCAAGCGCCAGGACCGTCTCCTAAAGTTGATTCAGCTGCGGGAATGTGGCACCACCAGTACAGAGATTGCTCAGGAATGTCAGCCGGTAGGTGTGAGTGCATCTGCACGCACAGTGAGGCGAAGACTTTTGGAGGATGGCCTGGTGTCAAGAAGGTCAGCAAAGAAGCCACTTCTCTCCAGGAAAAATATCAGGGACAGACTGATATTCTGCAAAAGGTACAGGGATTGGACTGCTGAGGACTGGGGTAAAGTAATTGAATCTGCTGAATCCTCTTTACAATTGTTTGGGGCATCTGGGGAAAAAAGCTTGTTCAGAGAAGACCAGGTGAGCGCTACCATCAGTCCTGTGTCATGCCAACAGTAAAGCATCCTGAGACCATTCATGTGTGTGGTTGCTTCTCAGCCAAGGGAGTGGGCTCACTCACACTTTTGCCTAAGAACACAGCCATGAATAAAGAATTGTACCAACACATCCTCCGAGAGCAACTTCTCCCAACCATCCAGGAACAGTTTGGTTGACGAACAATGCCTTTTCCAGCATGATGGAGCACCTTGCCATAAGGCAAAAGTGATAATTAAGTGACTCGGTGAACAAAACATCGATATTTTGGGTCCATGGCCAGGAAACTCCAGAGACCTTAATCCCATTGAGAACTTGTGGTCAATCCTCAAGAGGTGGGTGGACAAACACAAACCCACAAATTCTAACAAACTCCAAGCATTGATTATGCAAGAATGGGCTGCCATCAGTCAGGATGTGGCCCAGAAGTTAATTGACAGAATGCCAGGGGGCGAATTGCAGAGGTCTTTGAAAAATACTCTTTGCATCAACTTCATGTAATTGTCAATAAAAGCCTTTGACACTTATAAAATGCTTGTAATTATACTTCAGTATTCCATAGTAACATCTGACAAATATCTAATGACACTGAGGCAGCAGACTTTGTGAAAATTAATATTTGTCATTCTCAAAACTTTTGGCCACGACTTGTAGTAGCCAAAGTGTTAAACAAATCCAAAATATATTTGCGATTCTTCAAAGTAGTCACCCTTTGCCTTGATGACATCTTTGCACTCTCTTGGCATTCCTACACATTCCTGCAATCTCTTGGCATTCGTAACTTCTCCCCTATGCAATCCAGTTTCTGAGCTGGTCATGGATGCACCTCAGCCACGCTCAAGATCCTAAACGATATAACCGCCATTGATAAAAGACAGTACTGTGCAGCCGTCCTCATCGACCTGGCCAAGGCTTTCGCCTCTTGTCAATCACCATATTTTTATCAGCAGACTCGACAGCCTTGGTTTCTCGAATGACCGCCTCGCCTAGTTCACTAACTACTTCTCAGACAGAGTTCAGTTTGTCAAATCGGAGGGCCTGTTGTCCAGACCTCTGGCAGTCTCTATGGGTGTATACATCAATGATATCGCTCTTGCTGCGGGTGATTTCTTTGATCCACGCAAATAACACCATTCTGTACCCATCTGGCCCTTCTTTGGACACTGTGTTAACAAACCTCCAAATGAGCTTCAACGCCATATAACACTCCTTCCGTAGCCTCCAACTGCTCTTAAATGCTAGTAAAACGAAATGCATGCTCTTCAACCGATTGCTACCCGCCTGCCCGACTAGCATCACCACTCTGGACGGTTCTGACTTTTATATGTGGACAACTACAAATACCACGGTGTCTGGCTAGACTGTAAACTCTCCTTCCAGACTCACATTAAGCATCTCCAATCCAAAATGAAATCTAGAATTGGCTTCCTATTTCGCAACAAAGCCTCCTTCACTCATGCTGCCAAACATACCCTCGTAAAACTAACTATCCCACCGATCCTTGACTTCGGCGATGTCATTTACAAAATAGCAAAAACCACTGAAGTTGGAGACTTATCTCCCTCACATAACTTTAAGCGTCAGCTGTCAGAGCAGCTTACCGATCGCTGCAGCTGTACACAGCCCATCTGTAAATAGCCCATCCTACCAACTACCTACCTCATCCCCATTTTTGTTTTTCTGCTCTTTTGCACACCAATATTTCTACTTGTACATCCTCATCTGCACATCCTACCACTTGTGTAAATTGCTAAATTGTAATTACTTTGCCACTATTGGCCTATTTATTGCCTTACCTCCTTAATTTGCAAACACTCTATACAGAGTTTTCTATTGTGTTATTGACTGTAAGTTTGTTTATCCCATGTGTAACTCGGGTTGTTTTTGTCGCGCTGTTTTGCTTTATCTTGGCCAGGTCGCAGTTGTAAAGGAGAACTTGTTCTCAACTGGCCTACCTGGTTAAATAAAGGTGAAATGTAAATACATTTTTTTTCATTCTCTCAACCTGCTTCACCTGGAATGCTTTTCCAACAGTCTTGAAGGACATATGCTGAGCTGCCTTTCCTTCACTCTGGTTCCAAACCATCACAATTGGGTTGAGATTGGGTGATTGGAGTCCAGGTCATCTGATGCAGCGCTCCATTACTCTCCTTCTTGGTCAAATTGCCCTTACACAGTCTGGAGGTGTGTTGGGTCATTGTCCTGTTGAAAAACAAATGATAGTCCCACTAAGCACAAACTTGATGGGATGGCGTTTCGCTGCAGAATGCTGTGGTAGCCATGCTGGTTCAGTGTGCCTTGAATTAGAAATAAATCACTGACTGTGTTACCAGCAAAGCACCCCCACACCACCACCTCCATACTTCACGGTGGGAACCACACATGCGGAGATCATCCGTTCTCCATCTCACAAAGACATGGCGGTTGGAACAAAAAATCAGACCAAAGAGCACATTTCCACCTGTCTAATGTCCATTGCTCGTGTTTCTTGGCCCAAGCAAGTCTCTTCGTCTTATTGGTGTGCTTTATTAGTAGTTTCTTTGCAGCAATTTGACCATGTAGGCCTGATTTTACAGTCTCCTCTGAACAGTTGATGTTGAGGTGTCTGTTACTTGAACTCTGTGAAGCATTTATTTGGGCTGCAATTTCTGAGGCTGGTAACTAATGAATTTATCCTCCGCAGCAGAGGTAACTTCTGTATTCCAAATACAACGCTATTTCTCTGTAAACAAATTAACAGACTTACAGCATGCTTATAGAGAAGGGCACCCAACATGTACTGCACTGGCACAAATGACTGATTGATTAAAATAAATTGATAACAAGATTGTGGGAGCTGTACTGTTAGATTTCAGTGCAGCCTTTGACATTATTGACCATAACCTGTTGTTGAAAAAACGTATGTGTTTTGGCTTTTCAACCTCTGCAACATCGTGGATTCAGAGCTATCTAATAGAACTCAAAGTATTTTCTTTAATTGAAACTTCTCTGTCAAACATATAAAGAATATATTCCACAATAACTGCCACTAGGGGGTGCTAAATAACTAACAGGTCCAGAGCACCCACTGAGTCAATGATGGCTCCAAAAGCATTTTGGAGTGGGTCTGTGGACTTTTCCATGTGATTATTAAAGTCACCAAAAATTTGAATATTATCTGCCATGACTACAAGGTCCAAAAGGAATGCAGGGAATTTAGTGAGGAACGCTGTATATGGCCCAGAAGGCCTGTAACAGTAGCTATAAAAAGTGATTGAGTAGGCTGGATAGATTTCATGACTAGAAGCTCAAAAGACAAACGTAGTCATTTTTTTGCGTAAATTGAAATTTGGCATTGTAAATGTTAGCAATACATCTGCCTTTGCGGGATGCGTGGGGGATATGGTCACCAGTGTAACAAGGAGGAGAGGCCTCATTTAACACAGTAAATTCATCAGGCTTAAGCCACAGTTCAGTTAGGCCAATCACATCAAGATTATGATCAGTGATTAGTTCATTGACTATAACTGCCTTGGAAGTGAGGGATGTAACATTAAGTAGCCCTATTTTGAGATGTGAGATATCACAATCTCTTTCAATAATGACAGGAATGGAGGAGGTCTTTAGTCCCGTGAGATTTCTAAGGCAAACAGCGCCATATTTAGTTTTGCCCAACCTAGATCGAGGCACAGACACGGTCTCAATGGGGATAGCTGAGCTGACTACACTGACTGTGCTAGTGGCAGACTCCACTAAGCTGGCAGGCTGCACCCTATCTCTATTTGGCCTTGTGTTCTAGATGATTGTCTTGCTGAAAGGTTAATTCATCTCAGTGTCTGTTGGAAAGCAGACTGAACCAGGTTTTCCTCTAGGATTTTGCCTGTGCTTGGCTCCATTACATTTATTTTTATCCCCTAAAAATCCCCTAGTCCTTTCCAATGACAAGCATATCCAAAACATGATGCAGCCTCCACTATGCTTGGAAATATGAAGAGTGGTACTCAGTGACGTGGTGTGTTCGATTTGCCCCAAACATAACACTTAGTATTCAAGACAAAGGGAATTATTTAGCAGTTTTATTTTAGTGCCTTATTGCAAACAGGACGCATGTTTTGGAATAATTTTATTCCGCACAGGCTTCCTTCTTTTCACTTTGTCAGTTAGGTTAGTATTGTGGAGTAACTACAATGTTAATGATCTATCCTCAATGTTCTCCCATCACGGCTATTAAACTTGGTAACTGTTTTAAAGTCACCATTGGCCTCATGGTGAAATCCCTGAGTGGTTTTTGTTCTCTCCAGTGACTTAGTTAGGAAGGACGCCTGTATCATTGTGACTTGTTGTATCGATATAACATCCAAAGTCTAATTAATAACTTAACCATGATCAAAGGGACATTCTCAATGTCTGCTTTTTAAATTTTTACCCATCTACCAATAGGTGCCCTTCTTTGCGAGGCATTGGAAAACCTCCCTGGTCTTTGTGGTTGAATCTGTGTTTAAAATTCACTGCTTGACTGAGGGACCTTACAGATAATTGTATGTGTGGGGTAAAGAGATGAGTCATTCAAAGATCATTTTAAACACTATTATTGCACACAGAGTGAGTCCATACAACTTATTATGTGACTTGTTAAGCACATTTTTACTCCTGAACTTATTTAGGCTTGCCTTAACAAAGGGGTTGAATACTTATTGACTGAGGACATTTTCAGCTTCTCATTTTTAATTTGTTAAAATGTCTCAACATAATTCCAATTTGACATTATGGGGTACTGTGTGTAGTCCAGTGACGCAAAATATACAGTGCCTTGCGAAAGTATTGGGCCCCCTTGAACTTTGCGACCTTTTGCCACATTTCAGGCTTCAAACATAAAGATATAAAACTGTATTTTTTTGTGAAGAATCAACAACAAGTGGGACACAATCATGAAGTGGAACGACATTTATTGGATATTTCAAACTTTTTTAACAAATCAAAAACTGAAAAATTGGGCGTGCAAAATTATTCAGCCCCTTTACTTTCAGTGCAGCAAACTCTCTCCAGAAGTTCAGTGAGGATCTCTGAATGATCCAATGTTGACCTAAATGACTAATGATGATAAATACAATCCACCTGTGTGTAATCAAGTCTCCGTATAAATGCACCTGCACTGTGATAGTCTCAGAGGTCCGTTAAAAGCGCAGAGAGCATCATGAAGAACAAGGAACACACCAGGCAGGTCCGAGATACTGTTGTGAAGAAGTTTAAAGCCGGATTTGGATACAAAAAGATTTCCCAAGCTTTAAACATCCCAAGGAGCACTGTGCAAGCGATAATATTGAAATGGACGGAGTATCAGACCACTGCAAATCTACCAAGACCTGGCCGTCCCTCTAAACTTTCAGCTCATACAAGGAGAAGACTGATCAGAGATGCAGCCAAGAGGCCCATGATCACTCTGGATGAACTGCAGAGATCTACAGCTGAGGTGGGAGACTCTGTCCATAGGACAACAATCAGTCGTATATTGCACAAATCTGGCCTTTATGGAAGAGTGGCAAGAAGAAAGCCATTTCTTAAAGATATCCATAAAAAGTGTTGTTTAAAGTTTGCCACAAGCCACCTGGGAGACACACCAAACATGTGGAAGAAGGTGCTCTGGTCAGATGAAACCAAAATTGAACTTTTTGGCAACAATGCAAAACGTTATGTTTGGCGTAAAAGCAACACAGCTCATCACCCTGAACACACCATCCCCACTGTCAAACATGGTGGTGGCAGCATCATGGTTTGGGCCTGCTTTTCTTCAGCAGGGACAGGGAAGATGGTTAAAATTGATGGGAAGATGGATGGAGCCAAATACAGGACCATTCTGGAAGAAAACCTGATGGTGTCTGCAAAAGACCTGAGACTGGGACGGAGATTTGTCTTCCAACAAGACAATGATCCAAAACATAAAGCAAAATCTACAATGGAATGGTTCAAAAATAAACATATCCAGGTGTTAGAATGGCCAAGTCAAAGTCCAGACCTGAATCCAATCGAGAATCTGTGGAAAGAACTGAAAACTGCTGTTCACAAATGCTCTCCATCCAACCTCACTGAGCTCGAGCTGTTTTGCAAGGAGGAATGGGAAAAAATGTCAGTCTCTCGATGTGCAAAACTGATAGAGACATACCCCAAGCGACTTACAGCTGTAATCGCAGCAAAAGGTGGCGCTACAAAGTATTAACTTAAGGGGGCTGAATAATTTTGCACGCCCAATTCTTCAGTTTTTGATTTGTTAAAAAAGTTTGAAATATCCAATAAATGTCGTTCCACTTCATGATTGTGTCCCACTTGTTGTTGATTCTTCACAAAAAAATACAGTTTTATATCTTTATGTTTGAAGCCTGAAATGTGGCAAAAGGTCGCAAAGTTCAAGGGGGCTGAATACTTTCGCAAGGCACTGTACATCTAACACATGTTAAATTCAGGCTGTAACACAACAATGTGTACAAAGTCCAGGGGTGTGAATACTTTCCGAAGGCACTGTAATGGCCAGGTCATAATCTAGTCTGGAAGAACCTAGCCTGATCCCTGTGTTCTCTATTCTATTTCACGTTACATTTTAAAATATCTGAAGTGAAATAGAAAGGTGAACCCATCGATCAGGTTGGTTTCACCAGGCTAATCATAACCACCATTGATAATGTAATCTGTGTGTGTGTGTGACCAACCAGTATCTTTGATGGGGGGCCAGGAGCTGATCAATGCTGCAATTCCCATCAATGGGGCTCTGGCAAAGACCTTACCTCCAGCCTCACCTCTTGCCTACTCACCAATGGTCATCGATGAGAACAGAATTAGGTTTAGTCTGACCTGTTCAAATTTCAACATAGTACCTGTTTGTGTGTCAGATATGACCTATCCTAACTGCCTTTGGTAATAGAACAGTGACTGTGTGTGTATGCATTCACATAAACATGTATAGAGCCAGCACATGGAGACAGACGGGCTTGATACTGATGTCTATGAATGGAGAGAGACCTGGTACTCGGCATTAAAATTGTACCTGTATTGTCTTTTTTTATTATTACATTTATCAGTCAAATGAGTGGGAAATCCTGTGTATTTGCACCAGGATCAGGGAACTCTTGTTGTATACAGGAAACCACACAGGAAGGTATGACCACTCTGACATGTTACAATGGTATCCCCATTATCACCACACAGGAAGGTATGACCACTCTGACATGTTACCATGGTAACCCCATTATGATCAGACAAAATACGTATAGGCACAGTATCCGTATCGGCTGGGAATGACAATGAAAGGTGCACATTGTTAATATTAGCAGAACACTTCTTCTATGGTATTATGTAAAGGGCTGTTTATTCTACATGGACCTTTATTAAAACACTTAGTTTAGAATATCTACATAAATTCAGCAACTGCATTCTTCTCATTCTACTCTAGGCTTCCTCTGGCATCTCGCCATACATCTGCCTGTAGTTATTGAACTCAACCTGCAGGAGGTTTGTTTGTTGTGATTGATTGGGGGAAACGGCTACGGACAAGGTTCTGACAGATGGGTGTGTCTTGGTGGTGGCAAGGACACACCCAAGAAACACCCACATCAAACCACACCCCCAAGCCAACTCACGTTTGCTTTCTGTCAGGGCCTCCAGTATTTCTTGAGGAGCAAGCCAAAGAACGAAGCCAAATCAGCGGGGGCCATTTCCCTTTAACAGACAATCACCTTCCGGTGTAAAAACCATGGAAATTACAAACAAAAAATGATGTTTTAAGTGAGAAGTAAGCATTGTTCTGAAGCTGAAAAATAAAGGAAATTGACATTAACACCACAATGCCTACTCCAGTTGACCTACTACAGCAGCTTTGTTGGTCTATTGTATTTCAAACAAAGTGTAATCAGTTTGCTTAGAATTCAAACCTTCTCAAACAGACTAATTTATACTCTTCGGTGGGATAATGGACTTTACAGTGTCCTGCTATTAAAATTATATATATAATATAAGAAGTTGGGACACCTATTCCTTCAAGGGTTTTTCTTTATTTTTTACTATTTTAATTATAGCGAAGACATCAAAACAATGAAATAACACATGGAATCATGTAATAACCAAAAAAGTGTTAAACAAATCAAAATATATTTTAGATTCTTCAAAGTAGCCACCCTTTGCCTTGATGACAGCTTTGCACACTCTTTTTAAACACTATTATTGCACACAGAGTGAGTCCATGAAACTTACAGTGGCAAGAAAAAGTATGTGAACCCTTTGGAATTACCTGTATTTCTGCATAAATTGGTCATACAATTTGATCTGATCTTCATCTAATTCATAACAATAGACAAACACAGTCTGCTTAAACTAATAACACAAACAATTATGTTTTCATGTCTTTATTGAACACACCGTGTAAACATTCATAGTGCAGGGTGGGAAAAGTATGTGAACTCTTGGATTTAATAACTGGTTGACCCTCCTTTGGCAGCAATAACCTCAACCAAATGTTTTCTGTAGTTGCAGATCAGACCAGATCATTCCTCTTTACAAAACTGTTTCAGTTCAGCAATATTCTTGGGATGTCTGGTGTGAACTGCCCTCTTGAGGTCATGCAAAAGCATCTCAATCAGGTTGAGGTCAGGACTCTGACTGGGCCACTCCAGAAGGCGTATTTTCTTCTGTTCATGCTATTCTGTGTTTTGGGTCATTATCCTGTTGCATCACCCAACTTCTGGGTGATGTCCTGTTGAGCTTCAATCCGCGGACAGATAGCCTTACAGTCTCCTGCAAAATATCTTGACAAACTTGGGAAATCTGTCTGATAGCAAGCTGTCCAGGCCCTGAGGCAGCAAAGCAGCCCCAAACCATGATGCTCCCTCCACCAGACTTTACAGTTGAGATGAGGTTTGGATGTTGGTGTGCTTTGTCCTTTTTTTCTCCACACATAGTGTTGTGTGTTCCTTCCAAACAACTCAACCTTAGTATCATCTGTCCACAGAATATTCTGCCAGTAGCGCTGTGGAACAGCTTCTGACGTGCAGCAATGTTTTTCTTTGGACAGCAGTGGCTTCTTCTGTGGTGTCCTCCCATGAACGTCATTCTTGTTTAGTGTTTTACATTTTGTAGACGTGTCAACAGAGATGTTAGCATGGTCTAGAGAGTTCTTTAAGTCTTTAGCTGACACTCTAGGATTCTTCTTAACCTCATTGAGCATTCTGCTCTGTGCTCTTGCAGTCATCTTTGCAGGACGGCCACTCTTAGGGAGAGAAGCAACAGTGCTGAACTTTCTCCATTTATAGACAATTTGTCTTACCGTGGACTGATGAACATCAAGGCTTTTAGAGATACTTTTGTAACCCTTTCCAGCTTTATGCAAGTCAACAATTCTTAATCTTAGGTCTTCTGAGATCTCTTTTGTTCGAGTCATGGTTCACATCAAGTAATGCTTTTTGTGAATAGCAAACTCAAATGTTGTGAGTGTTTTTGATAGGGCAGGGCAGCTCTAACCAAGATCTCCAATCTCATCTCAGCGATTGTACTCCAGGTTAGCTGACTCCTGACTCCAATGAGCTTTTGGAGAAGACATTAGTCTAGGGGTTCACATACTTTTTCCAACCTACACTGTGAATGTTTAAATGATGTATTCAATATAGACAAGACAAATACAATGATGTGTGTGTTATTAGTTGAAGCACACTGTGTTTGTCTATTGTTGTGACTTAGATGAAGATCATATAGAATGTTATGACCAATTTATGCAGAAATCTGCGTAATTCCAAAGGGTTCACATACTTTTTCTTGCTACTGTATGTGACTTTATGGCAAAATCCTGCACGGAGCCTTCACCATGCGCTGCCGCTTTAAAAGTGCACCAGTTGTCAGGAAGGATGACATAAATATCTATCTTTCGTTGCTGTGTGATAGCTCTCGGGGTTGGCGCGGCAGTTTTGACTCTGGATACAACTCTTACAGAAGTATTCTTTATTTTTAAAGTTTTCAACCAGGTCACCAGTGTTACTGGAACCTGTTGGGACTGCTCTTTCCATAGAGCTCGTGGATGATTAGCAACATTGTTGTGAAGCTTCTGGGAGACATTCAAACAAACCAAAGCGTGTGTCAGAGGGACAAATATAACTTCAACACTGGAGTAGCCTTCAACAGCTAACCCCCCCCAAACTCTCTTATTCTCTTTCTCCAGTGCTTTCCACCAAATATTTTCCCTCAATGCGCTGCACTCCCCGTTTTTCTGGTTTTGCACTGCAGAATTTATTGACCATTGTGTTTTAAGGGAGGAGGTTGTTATTAAGTTTGTTTATTTTTAATTATTGTTTCAACTGGATTGAGTTTAAGTGGGAATTTTGTGATTTGGCCACGGAGACTTTCGGACATTTAAGGCCTGTTTTGTTTTGGTCTACGCAGGCAGACACACACATTCATGTCCCACTCACTCGTCCCTCTGGAAATAATACCGATTATTTAAAATTCTCAGCTGCTGAAGTCTGGGTTCTTTGTTGTCAGTTGCCTCTATGAAGTCACCTCTGAGTTGTTCTATTATTGTATGAGGTGTTGTTGATTGGTTTCCTTCTGGTGTGTCTTAGCCATTGGAGAGACAGGATATTTAGCAAACAGGCTACACTCTAGCCAGTCGTGTGTGTGTGGTGTACCGGTACTTTCTCTCCTACTCTTTTCATATCGGTAGGGTAAATACCTGCATGGCGCCCATCTCTAACAACACCGCTACAGAACTACCGGCAATCTCTAACACCGCTACACAACTGGCGCCCAAACAGCTTTGGAGAAAAGCACCTATGAACACACAACATACACACAATATTGTTGAATTGTGTATTTTACTGGAACCCCATACAGTGTCAATGTGGACATGCCCAATGGAAATTCTGACCAGGATTCAGGAGTTGGAGAGAATCCTCCCTTATCCCCAGGCTTCTGGATCGCATATAACCTCTCCAAGGTTACCCTCCCCTCAACATCTTCCTGTTACCCTGCCCAGACAGACTGGGAGAGGTGTCTCTGTGCTCACTGAACAAGTGGAACAACAATGGACACACCATTAATACACTGAACAAAAATATTAATGCAACATGCAACAATTTCAAAGAGTTACCGTTCATATAAGGAAATCGCTCAATTGAAATAAATTAAGCCCTAATCCATGGATTTCACATGACTGGGAATACAGATATGCATCTGTTGGTCACATATACCTTAAAGGTAGGGATCAGAAAACCAGTCAGTATCAAGTGTGACCCCCATTTGCCTCATGAGGCGCAACATCTCCTTCGCATAGAGTTGATCAGGCTGCTGATTGTGGCCTAGTAATGTTGTTCCTCTCCTCTTCAATGGCTGTACAAAGTTGCTGGATATTGTCGTACACGTCGATCCAGAGCTTCCCAAACATGCTCAATGGCTGACAGGTCTGGTGAGTATGCAGACCTTGGAAGAACTGGGACATTTTTAGCTTCCAGGAATTGTGTACAGATCCTTGCGACGTGCATTATCATGCTGAAACATGAGGTGATGGCAGCGGATGAATGTCACAACAACAGGCCTCAGGATCTCATCACGGTATCACTGTGCATTCAAATTGCCATCAATAAAATGCAATTGTGTTGTTCCACTTGTATCTTATGCCTGCCCATCCCATAACCCCACTGCCACCATGGGGCACTCTCTTCACAACGTTGACATCAGCAAACCGCTTGCCCACACAATGCTATACACGCTATCTGGCCGGTACAGTGCCAGTGGCCATCGAAGGTGAGCATTTTGCCACTGAAGTCGGTTACAACGCTGAACTGCAGTCAGGTCGAGACCCTAGTGAGGATGACAAGCACACAGATGAGCTTCCCTGAGACTTTTTCTTACAGTTTGTGCAGAAGTTCTTTGGTTGTGCAAACCCACAGTTTCATCAGCTGTCTGGGTGGCTGGTTTCAGACGATCCCACAGGTGAAGAAGCCAGATGTGGAGGTCCTGGGCTGGCATGGTTACACATGGTCTGCGGTTGTGAGGCGAGTTGGACATACTGCCAAATTTTATAAAAACAATGTTGGGGCTAAACCGTCTCAACAGTTTGTGCCCAAGAATCAAGACAAGAGTCCAGTGATGTGCTGGATGTGTAAGGTCCAACATCCTCCAGGTTCCTGCCCTCTCTATGGCCAGCGTCAGGATACAGAAAATGTTCAAAGGACAGAAGACTGACAGGCATGGTGGCTTTCATTCAATTGGGTCGGCCTCAAGGCCATCCATGAAGCCTTCAGACCCCTGGCTGTCTTATTCCTATTCCTCAACAACTGTTGGTCCCCTTGACTGTTAGGAACTGGAGAGGGAAAGCCATAATGGACACAGGGTTAACTTACACCCCGATGCAGGAGCCCCTCTAGAGAAAGATGGTATTACTGCATGAGGAGCTTCGAACCTGGGAGGAAAGACCATTGTCCTTGGCCAATGGAGAACCGACCAATCCCTAGGGCTGGATTGATATGGAGATAAAGCTGCATGATGAGATTATCACCCTGCCTGTGACTATTCCAGATCCCGGCTTTTGCATTTGCTGTGGTCCTTGGCCTGGACTTTATGTTCTTCATTGCACTGATCAGTTTCGATGTCAGAACCATCCCATTGGCTGCGCTCTGACCCTTCAACCTGGAAATGCACTGATTTCAGGCTGAAGCGATGCCTTTCCTCTACCGAACATCAATGTCATACAGGAATCTCTGGCTGGAGCAACTATTTTCAGTCATCTGGATCTGAACAGCGGATATTGACAGGTGGCAATGGATCCCATCAGTCAGGACAAGACTGCCTTCGTCTGCCTGTTAAACACATTTTTATTCCTGAATGTATTTAGGCTTGCTGTAACAAAGGAGTTGAATACTTATTGACTTGACATTTTCAGCTTTTAAATGTTTTATTAATTTGTAAACCATAATTCCACTTTGACATAATGAAGTATAGTGTGTAGGCCAGTGACACAATTTCAATTGAATCCATTTTAAATTCAGGCTTTAACACAACAAAATGTTGGAAAGGTCAAGTGGTGTGAAGGCACTGTTACTGTGTGAAACACACTCCATCCACATCAAATCAAAGTTTATTTGTCAGGTGCGCCAAATACAACAGGTATAGTGAAATGCTTACTTACAGGCTCTAACCAACAGTGTAAAAAATGTATTATGTGAACAATAGGTAAGTAAAGAAATAAAACAACAGTAAAAAGACAGTCTATATACAGTAGTGAGGCTATAAAAGTAGCGAGGCTATAAAAGTAGCGAGGTTACATACAGACACTGGTTAGTCAGGCTGATTGAGGTAGTATGTGGATATGGAGTTGGGGTTATGTTAGGTACCTACTGACCCCTTGCCTAGTTAAATAAAAAAAAGTCCCCAAAAACATTTACTTTTATTTTATCAATGACATGAATTGCTAAATAAAGTTTTAGGGAAATACAGGCAGGCACCACATTACTAAAATACTAAACAGCTCAATCAATCAAGCATGATGATCTTGTAAGTATAAAAGCAAATATTGTTTTCAAAAAATAAAAAGTTTGAAAAGGTAGTGTAATGGGATTAGTGTGGTGTACGTGTGAAGACTACAATACTTGAATGAGGCACAAATCACATTATTGTGGGAGCACCTCGTCCAAGAGTATGAATTAGGCATTTGAGAAGGTTTGAATCCTGCCTACACATTGTTTGAAGTAACACAGCTACTGTAGTAGGTGAAAGCTGTGTGGTGGAAAACCTTGGTAGAGCATGGCTGGAGTAGGCATTGTGGTGCTCATGTGAATTTCCTTTGTTTTTCCCGCTTCTGACCAATGCCGATTTCACATTTTTATAATTAGAATTGAAAGTTAAGTCACTGCATCTATATGGTGATATGATAACGATGTGAATGTGATGCAGAACTCTCCTCTTTTTAAGAGTCAAAATGCACTTTATAAAAAAAAATATTAAATTAGCTACTGAGTCTGACACCAATTTACTCCTCCTGACTCCCACTGGTCACCCCCTTCATAAGAGCATGTGAGTCCAGTTAGCCAGGAGAATTTGATGAATCATTTTGAATGCCCAGTATTGTTGTTCTCTTTTCTACTAAACTAGGCCCGTGGAGAGAGTCTGCTCATTGGCCGAGAGGAGGGAAGGAGAAGACTAGGCGATAGAGGAGTCACTGGGGTCTCCTGGGAATGGTTAATATTTGAAGCATATAAGGTTTATTTTTGAGGCCTCTGCGTGTTTGTTCAGTGGCTAATGAGTAGAACTGGCAGCAGGCGGGCAGCTAGCTTAGTGGTCGTAGTAAACGGGAGCTATGTTACCTTCACTGCATTTAGGAGCGCCCGGTGAGGAGAGCTGATGTACGTAGTGGTGGACTATTTTTGTGAGTTATTTATCTGTTGAAAGTTGACTCAATTCAGTTGATTTAGAATATGATAATGTTGTTAAATATGATATGAAGTATGCGAGCTTGAAGTTTTCGGTTTGAAATTATTTGACAGTATCTGCATGTTTGTTGTATGTCTGGTTGAAGACCGATTGCAAGGTTGTTCCATCCAGTAATTGACCATATGTTACCTTATGTCATATGTCTCCTTGCGCTTCTGATGATTTTTCTATGCATGATGACAGACAACATAGTGGAATACTTTAAAAAAAATATATATATATCCCTTGTTGTTCAGAGACAACTATGCTTCTTGGGCATGGGATTATATCACTCCCTTGGCTTCCTCATTTCTTGGCTAAATTATTTATCAAAGTAATGGCTTCCAATGTGAACTAATTCAATTTTAAAATTTCATATCGGCCAGGTCGGGAGATGCGAAATATACTGCCAATGGCTTGAATTGAGAACATTTCCCCCCTTTCTTTCCACTCACTCATTGTAGTGTGTAATGTCTAGGTCACAGGGTCTGATCATTTGAAAGGCTAGAATGACTGCAACTGAAAACACATTGGAGTTGTGGATTCTAGGCATTTCCCCTCAGGTCTCACCCAATGACAGTTGAGAACAGGGCCATGTTTAATGAGCGACCTCAAAAACCTCTCTCTAAAACTGATGTTGTGTAGTGTTTGTTTACACGTATGGAAGCAGATGTCAGGGTTATTTATCTATGTTGATGGCTTTAGTGGAAAATCTGATATGATTCAATGATGAGGCTTGAGGTTCCAACCTAAGCAGCTGTTTCCAAGCCTCGTGACTGCAGTTGCTTAGTCTCCCATTAGGAGGTTTGTAGACTGGTTGAAGTGGGAGAGGGATACTTTGTCATGAGAGAAGATCTCCTTATGCAATGTTATGGTTTGAAAATGACCATTGTAAATGCTCGGTCTAGACTGTGTTTTATAATATGATTTTCAATGTAGCTCTTATGTCCTGATTCTGTTACGTTTTCATCAGGACAGACCTATCCTAGATATTTGGTTCTGACAAAAAACTGAGTTTGGAATCCCAGTAGTCTCATGGAACACGGAATGACTTGAGACAATGTTGCCTTAGTTCTTAGATAAAGTGGTTAAGTAATTGAATCATATTCAAGCTGAAGACCAGATTTTAGGCATAAAGGCCACAGTCACTGACACTGCATGCTGACATGGCATGTGATGCACACAGCCAGACTACCCTCTGTGTCTTCCAGACTACCCACCCTCTGTGTCTTCCAGACTACCCACCCTCTGTGTCTTCCAGACTACCCGCCCTCTGTGTATTCCAGACTAAAAACCTAAAAAAGTCTGTGTCTGTCTGGAAACCCTGTCTGTCTGTCTGTCTGGAAACCCTGTCTGTCTGGAAACCCTGTCTGTCTGTCTGTCTGTCTGTCTGTCTGGAAACCCTGTCTGTCTGTACTTGTTGTGTCACTAGCACTAATATTGTAAGTATTCCTAGTTGGGTTATGTCAATGTTGAATTTTGAATACCAGTATAACACTAAATGATCAGTCTAATCTGCTTGACCACAATGCCACATGCGGTGCCTTTCACTTTGAGGACATCAAGTTGCTCCCCTTGTGACATTTGTGTGTTGTGCTGTTGTTTCTGATACACTAACACCCCACCACTTTACTCTGTCTTTCAGGTCGGCTGTACGAACTCAACCATTCAGAGCCTGTCACTCATGTACATGACCCTGGGCCAAGAACATGTATGTAAAGCGCTGCACGGCCACCTCTCTCTCTCCAATACACGTATGTTTATTATTATTTATTTATTCACAGTCGGCTTGGCAGGATGTCCGATCCAAAGTTCTCTCCTGTAGCAGGAACTGCTGAAAGCATAGCAAAAAAACAGGGACTAACTTGAAGGTGGAACGCAAACAAATATATTTTCTGTCAATTCCGATAAACATTTGGTCGCATTTTTGTAGAGTCATTTGTTTGTCGGTTTGTGCAAAACATTTAGGGTGAATACTTTGGATTCTTCTACGAACTTCAAAATATAGTTTTATTAAAATGTTATTTTATTTTAAATAAAATTTAAAAAAATGTGTCACATGCACAGAAAACAACAGGTTTACCTTACTTATATGCTTACTTACAATCCTTAACCAACAATGCCGTTTTACAAAATATGGAAAAATAACTAATATTTAGAGCACATTTTGTTTTAATTTTGAATTTAATTATCTTGTGAGAAAATGTTGAAATGTAATCTAACCAATTAATATCCTAATATTAATGTTAATAAGTTAAGACCAAGCCACAACGGTAAATAGCTTGTAACCTTCTGCTTAACATATCTACTTGAGTATTGGTGTGTTTCTACATATACTGTAAGTTGGTGTGTGTTTACATTTGTACATAATATATAATAATATATGCCATTTAGCAGATGCTTTTATCTAATGCGTGCATACATTTCACATACTGCTGATCCAACTGAGCTACAGAGAGGACTATATGAATGTTGGTGTGTGTTTCTACATGTGTTTACATTGTATCCCCTGATACCAGTCAGTCAGGAGGTGACTCATTCAGGAGGAGTACATCACTCCTCTGCCAGACTTCCGACTATGAACGGTCCGTTTTCAGTTAGATTGATATTTCTATGTGTGTGTGTTGACATTTTATACCTTGTAGTTTCTCATCAGGTGTCTCAGTCAGGAGGACAGTGGGATCATCAATCCTCTCAGAGTTAGACCTCAGACTATGAACTGTCCATTTTCAGTTATCATGGTACCGGTGCTGTGTGCCTGTCAAGTACAGTACTATGATAACTGAAGATTGGCAGTGCCATCGCAGTGGTTCTCTGTGCAACCTTCTGAGGCAGCCAGGCCTAAAGACCACTGGTTTCTTTCAATTCTGAGTATCAACATTCTAGAATCTACTATATGTATTATCTGTTTTCTGATTCTGAATTCTCAGTAATGATGTTGTCCTATTTAGAATTTCCCTGATGTGTATATTTTGTTGTCTATGGGGGATCATGGAGACCTTTGAGCTGTTATTTAGTTGTTTGAAGGCATCCCAAAGCACACGCTGTCCTGGGTCATCTCTGACATCACACAGGGGCAGAGGTCACAGTGCTTCTCAGTATTCCATTGTGTTTGACTTCCCCTCTGGCCTTCACAGCCTGTTTGTAGGATGCTCTAGTGTTTTGTATTTGACTGTGTTGTAAAATAACAAGTAATCTCTTCGTGAGCTAGCTTGTTGCACTGCTGTATTTGAGTTGCCAAGCCACCCACCTGAAATGGTCTCACTTTCTCACTCACTCCCAGGTTTGACATACTCAGACATGACAGACTTTTTCCAGATGAGGTTTAAGATGGAGACTCCGACATCATCAAATCTGTCGTTCTGCCCCTGAACAAGGCAGTTAACCCACGGTTCCTAGGCCGTCATTGAAAATAATAATTTGTTCTTAACTGACTTGCCTAGTTAAATAAAGGTCAAATCAAAAAAATCATCGGAGGACAAGAGAGAAGGAGGAGACCAAGTACAGATGACCTGTGTTGAGAGCCGGGTTTACCAATATCAGCAAATCAATATTTTTATACCAGAGTCGTTCTTGAATTACGGTGGCATTTGGGTATGGCGTAATTAAAAACAACATTCTTTCTAGATTTGTATTTATTATTTACCGTTAGGATAACATTGTGCCACCAGTAGGAGTCGTAACACCAATGAGAATTTTGTTTATTGAGGATTTTCTTAAATGGAGGCCACCGATACTTAAATCTAAGATCATTAACCCAGAAAATAGTTGACTAAAGGGAGATGATTAATAATTGAGCTCATAATGTTATGTCCCTTTTTAAATGGACTAACCCCAAGTGACACTGGATTCAGACACACCACATTATCAATGGAATCCTCAAATGTATGACATAATAAAAAATAGTGTGATTAGCTAACAATTTTATTTAATAAAGACCTCTCCCCCGATGTTTTCCACAGGAGGGAATGGTCGAGGTCCTTGTATATCTTGTATGAGTGGTTTTTAAGGCGGTAACTCCAAGGAAATAAAACTGAGGGACAGATATAGTAGTAAAAAATATTAATTTTTTTAATAGCCTTTGTTTTCATTGATCTAAACAATATATTAAATACCTTTTTCATCTTCTAACATTCAAAATAATATTTAGCTCTAAATCCCCAAAATGTCACTACAACTTCACACATCACTACTGGGAGAAGCCAATGTGATTACTTGCCCTACATACTTTATACTGCAAAACTTTCTGTTAATACATTGTTTAATGGACTTGCATTACAGTAGCTAAGAGGTGGCGAAGTATGTCTATGATAAGATGCTGCACTACCTTCTTGACAGCACTGTCAACAAGGCAGGTCCTACAGGCCTATGACTATTCAGTCGTGTGGTCAGGTGCCACAAAAAAGGACTTTGGAAAATTGCATTTGGTTCAGAACAGGGCAGCGCGGCTGGCCCTTGGATGTACACAGAGAGCTAATATTAATAATATGCATGTCAATCTCTCCTGGTTCAAAATGGAGGAGAGATGGACTTTATCACTACTTGTATTTATGAGAGGTATTGACATGTTGAAGGCACCAAGCTGTCTGTTTGAACTACTGGCACACAGCTCGAACACCAATGCATATCCCACAAGACATGCCACAAGAGGTCTCTTCACAGTCCCCAAGTCCAGAACAGACTATGGAAAGCGCACAGTACTAAATAGAGCCATGACTACATGGAACTCTATTCCACATCTCGTAACTCATGCAAGCAGTAAAATTAGATACAAAAATATTTTTTTTTAAATCTATTTTTTAAAATATTTTAAACACCTTATCGAACAGCGGGGACTGTGAATCAATACATTCACAGTCCCCACATTCACAGTCCCCTGTTTATGGAGCATAAACACACGATAGCATACGCACTATATAGTCATGTGCACATGGATTTTGTACGGTATATATGTGGTGGAGTAGGGGACCTGAGGGCACACAGTCTGAATGTAATGTTTTTATAATTGTATGAACTGCCTTCATTTTGCTGCCTTGGCAGCAGCTAATGGGGATACATAATAAATACAAATTTGTTTTATTATTGTCTAACTATTTGTCAGTTTTTCATGGTTGCAAAGGGACACATGCCACCACAATTCAAGAATGAACCATGTATGATTATGTGGCACTCTCACCCGTGTCTCCGAGGCACTTTGGTATGCCAAGATACCTGTCTGTAGGCTATGTTGGTGGAGTGTTCTCTCTCTGACCCTCCTCCAAAATTGCACTCAGTCTTGATTCCTATTCGTACCTTAATGTGCCTTTCATTGTTGTTACGAATTGTGTTCATATTTATTTATGTTGCCGATAACGATCCTTCCAGTTTTCCTCATCTGGATTCTCTCCTGCTATAGAACATTAAATCCCTCCGTAGGATCCATTTCAGTAATTCAGCAGGGTAAATAGATGGGTATGTGCATACCGTATGCCCTGTGATACTGTAATCAGGTATGTGCATACCGTATGCCCTGTGATACTGTAATCAGGGTTCGTTTGGAGTCACTTTCACTGACTCCCTGAGGCGCACAGCCATGGTTAATATCAAATCAAATGTATTTATAAAGCCCTTCTTACATCAGCTGATATCTCAAAGTGCTGTACAGAAACCCAGCCTAAAACCCCAAACAGCAAGCAATGCAGGTGTAGAAGCACAATATGTATGTCTATGGTGCCTGCCCAGGGTTAACATGTATGTCTATGGTGCCTGCCCAGGGTTAACATGTATGTCTATGGTGCCTGCCCAGGGTTAACATGTATGTCTATAGTGCCTGCCCAGGGTTAACATGTATGTCTATGGTGCCTGCCCAGGGTTAACATGTATGTCTATGGTGCCTGCCCAGGGTTAACATGTATGTCTATGGTGCCTGCCCAGGGTTAACATGTATGTCTATAGTGCCTGCCCAGGGTTAACATGTATGTCTATGGTGCCTGCCCAGGGTTAACATGTATGTCTATGGTGCCTGCCCAGGGTTAACATGTATGTCTATAGTGCCTGCCCAGGGTTAACATGTATGTCTATGGTGCCTGCCCAGGGTTAACATGTATGTCTATGGTGCCTGCCCAGGGTTAACATGTATGTCTATGGTGCCTGCCCAGGGTTAACATGTATGTCTATGGTGCCCGCCCAGGGTTAACATGTATGTCTATGGTGCCCGCCCAGGGTTAACATGTATGTCTATGGTGCCCGCCCAGGGTTAACATGTATGTCTATGGTGCCCGCCCAGGGTTAATATGTATGTCTATGGTGCCCGCCCAGGGTTAACATGTATGTCTATGGTGCCCGCCCAGGGTTAATATGTATGTCTATGGTGCCCGCCCAGGGTTAATATGTATGTCTATGGTGCCTGCCCAGGGTTAATATATATGTCTATGGTGCCCGCTCATGGTGACAGGCCGTCAGCTACAGTAGCTGTTCTACATAGCCAACAGTGCCCTGCAGCAGCATCAGAACGCCTCAGTGGCTCAGCAAAGGCCTCCCTCCACCTACTGCCCATGGACCTAACCTTTGATGTTTGCAGCTCTGTATGGCGGAAACTTCACCTCTACACTGCTAATATCTATCCAGACCCTTCAGATCGGCAAAGATGTCCATATTAGGGCCAAGGGGTAGGTAGAGATTGAATTGAGACCAGCTGTAGTCGTCAATGTGCTGAAAGAAGAAACCTTGAATGCCTTCATTATCCACACAGGGCTGCTTCAACAGCCACAGGGTGGCGCTAGCTATTTGTCTAACAGTTCTCTGGTACTGTGCTGTGTAGTTGGTTCCTTGCTGAGCGACCAGAGGATATTTCTCAAAAAACTACGATCTTTGTCCCTATGTGCAGTTGCAAACCATAGTCTGGCTTTTTTATGGCGGTTTTGGAGCAGTGGGTTCTTCCTTGCTGAGCGTCCTTTCAGGTTATGTCGATACTGTGGATATAGATACTTTTGTACCTGTTCCCTCCAGCATCTTCACAAGATCCTTTGCTGTTGTTCTGGGATTGATTTGCACTTTTCGCACCAAAGTACGTTCATCTCTAGGAGACAGAACGCGTCTCCTTCCTGAGCGGTATGACGGCTGCGTGGTCCTATGTTGTTTATACTTGTCTCCCCTCATTATTGATTAGAAGTTCCAAGACAGCGTATGTAAACAGAGTATGTAAACAGCGTATTCCACGACAGCAAATGTCAGCTTCTGACTTCAACTGTATAAGTCTCCAGCTTCAGTGATTTCCTCTGTCCTCTCTCACCTACTTTTGAAAAAGGTCAAAGGTAATTGAGGAGAGGGAATGTAGACTTTCTTTCTCCACTTGCGAATGACATTTACAGGGGTGGATGACAAAAACAAATGGAATCAGCTGCGCAAGACATTTAATAGATAAAATGATAAGCAGCGTATTGTTTTTAAACACGTGAGTATATATTTCATTTATTCAAGTATGCATTAATCTTTATTAAACACATTTTTAAAAACACTATCAGATATTGAAAGCGTTTCCAAAGGATCCTTTCAGTTCGACTAGCTCACCATGACAAATCATAAAAATATACATATATTACTCATAAAAGCAGTCTGATTTGATTTGACAATTTAAAATACATTACAGAAGGCACAGATACATATACATTTGTCTGCAGCAAAGTGATAATCTGTTATCATCAGAAAGTTTAATGGTTTGGTTCATCAACCTTGCTTCCTGACTCTATACTATAGCTTAATTGACGCATATCTCATTTACTGTAATATTGTCTGAGCCAGTACATATGCCATTTGGCCTCCCGGGTGGCGCAGTGGTTAAGGGCGCAGCGCCAGCTGTGCCATCAGAGTCCCTGGGTTCGCGCCCAGGCTCTCCGTGGGGCGACGCACTTAGCCTAGCGTCGTCCGGGTTAGGGAGGGCTTGGTCGGTAGGGATGTCCTTGTCTCATCGCGCACCAGCGACTCCTGTGGCGGGCTGGGCGCAGTGCGCGCTAGCCAAGGTTGCCAGGTGCACGGTGTAGCCTCCGACACATTGGTGCGACTGGATGCGGATCATTTACTGGATCATTTACTGTGAGATATGCGTCAATTAAGCTATAGTATAGAGTCAGGAAGCAAGGTTGATGAACCAAACCATTCAACTTTCTGCTTCTTAACACAGCACGCATCCAGTTGGTTGGGTCTCTCCCGAGCCCGTACGGGAGTTGTAGCGATGAGACAAGATAGTAGCTACTACAACAATTGGATCAAATCAAATCAAATTTGATACATGGTTAGCAGATGTTAATGCGAGTGTAGCGAAATACCACGAAAAAGGGGTAAAAAAAAAATAACAATCTATAGTTTTGGCAACACCAGGAACGCACAATCCCTCCATCAGTGCTCAGACTGTCCGCAATAGGCTGAGAGAGGCTGGACTGGACTGGACTGAGGGCCTGTTGTAAGGCAGGTCCTCACCAGACATCTCCGGCAACAACGTCGCCTATGGGCACAAACCCACCGTCGCTGGACCAGACAGGACTGGCAAAAAGTGCTCTTCACTGACAAGGAGCGGTTTTGTCTCACCAGGGGTGATGGTCAGATTTGCGTTTATCGACCAAGGAATGAGCGTTACACAAAGGCCTGTACTCTGGAGCGGGATCGAGGTGGAGGGTCCGTCATGGTCTGGGGCGGTGTGTCACAGCATTATCGGACTGAGCTTGTTGTCATTGTAGGCAATCTCAATGCTGTGCGTTACTAGGAAGACATCCTCCTCCCTCATCCTGACATGACCCTCCAGCATGACAATGCCACCAGCCATACTGCTCGTTCTGTGCGTGATTTCCTGCAAGATAGGAATGTCAGTGTTTTGCCATGGCCAGCGACGAGCCCAGATCTCAATCCCATGGGACCTGTTGGATCGGAGGGTGAGGGCTGGGGCCATTCCCCCAAGAAATGTCAGGGGCCTTGGTGGAAGAGTGGGGTAACATCTCACAGCAAGAACAGGCAAATCTGGTGTAGTCCATGAGGAGAAGATGCACTGCAGTACTTAATGCAGCTGGTGGCCACACCAGTTACTGACTGTTACTTTTGATTTGAACCCCCCCTTTGTTCAGGGACACATTATTCAATTTCTGTTAGTCACATGTCTGTGGAACCTGTTCAGTTTGTCTCAGTTGTTGAATCTTATTATGTTCATAGAAATATTTACACGTTAAGTTTGCTGAAAATAAACGCAGTTGACAGTGAGATGACATTTCTTTTTTTGCTGAGTTTATTTATATTATTAATTTCCTTTGACTTTGATGCCTCATGATTGCGCACAGCTCTGTTCAAGTAGACTGGGATTTTGCTGTGATCTCATAGGGGTGCCAATGGGCTGACTGTGAAGACTCTGAGAGACTCTGGGTTGAGGTCAATGATAAAGTAGTCTACAGTACTACTGCCAAGAGATGAGCTATAGGTGTACCTCCCGTAGGAGTCCCCTCAAAGCCTAGCATTGACTATGTACATGCCCTTCGTGCGACAGAGCTGCAGGTGTTGTGACTCGTTTTTTTTGGTTATGTTGTTGTAGTTGTGCCACGGGGGAAGGAATGCTGTCACCTCCAGGTAGGTGTTTGTCCCCCTGTGTGCTGAGGGTGTCAGGTTCTTGTCCAGTTCTGGCTTTTAGGTCGCCACAGACTAGAACATATCCCTGGGCCTGGAAATGATTAATTCCCCCTCCAGGATGGAGAGAAGCTGTCTTCGTTAAGGTATGGAGATTCTAGTAGTGGGATGATATAGGTAGCACACAGGAGGATATTTTTCTTTGTTGAGATCATTTCCTTTTGATTTTCTAGACATGGATGGGACTACCAGCTCTCTGTAACCTAGAGGGCAACCAGTGGATTAATCTCCTCTAGATTAATCGGAATGGGCGATTAATTAGGGCCGATTTCAAGTTTTCATAACAATCGGAAATCGGTATTTTTGGGTGCCGATTTGCCTTTTTTTTTTTTTTTTTTTTTTTGTGTGTTTTTGTAAATAAAAAAATAAAAATGGATACCTTTATTTAACTAGGCAAGTCAGTTAAGAACACATTCTTATTTTCAATGACGACCTAGGAACAGTGAGGTTACTGCCTCGTTCAGGGTCCAAACGACAGATTTTCACCTTGTCAGCTCGGAGAACCAATCTTGCAACCTCACAGTTAACTAGTCCAACTCAATAACGACCTACCTCGCTCTCGTTGCACTCCACAAGGAGACTGCCTGTTATGCGAATGCAGTAAGCCAAGGTCAGTTGCTAGCTAGCATTAAACGTATCTTTTAAAAACAATCAATCATAATCACTAGTTAACTACACATGGTTAATGATATTACTAGATATTATCTAGCGTGTCCTGTGTTGCATATAATCTGACTGAGCATACAAGCATACAAGCATGACTTCAAGCCGATCAACTGCCGAGATGAGGCTGGTGTAACCGAAGTGAAATGGCTAGCTAGTTAGCGCGCGCTAATAGCGTTTCAAACGTCACTCGCTCTGAGCCTGTGGTTGTTTCCCTTGCTCTGCATGGGTAACGCTGCTTCGATGGTGGCTGTTGTCATTGTGTTGCTGGTTCGAGCCCAGGGAGGAGCGAGGAGAGGGACGGAAGCTATACTGTTACACTGGCAATACTAAAGTGCCTATAAGAACATCCAATAGTCAAAGGTTAATGAAATACAAATGGTATAGAGGGAAATAGTCCTATAATTACTATAATAACTACAACCTAAAACTTCTTACCTGGGAATATTGAAGACTCATGTTAAAAGGAACCACCAACTTTCATATGTTCTCATGTTCTGAGCAAAGAACTGAAACGTTAGCTTTCTTACATAGCACATATTGCACTTTTACTTTCTTCTCCAACACTTTGTTTTTGCATTATTTAAACCAAATTGAACATGTTTCATTATTTACTTGGGGCTAAATTGATTTTATTGATGTATTATATTAAGTTAAAATGTGTTCATTCAGTATTGTTGTAATTGTCATTATTACAAATAAATAAGTAAAAATCGTCCGATTAATCGGTATCGGCTATTTTGGTCCTCCAATTATCGGTATCGGTGTTGAAAAATCATAATCGGTCAACCTCTAATCTCCTCTATACCATGTTTATTGTAGGATGACAATGTCTTTATTTCTAATTTCTTTGGTGAAGTCCAGGTTCCTGCTCTTTAGGCCAAAGGCAGATGACCTCAGTCCTGGGATTTTCCAGGATGAGATAGTGAAGGCTTTGTGTTCCATAAAGTGTCCAATGTTGTTAGTCGTGTGGTTTGGCCTCCACAGTAAGTGTGAGCAGAGCCTACTAAGCATCTGATACATGTCTCTCTCTCTCTCTCTCTCTCTCTTGTTCCACATTATCATGTTTCAGTCTGTTCTTTGCATAGATTAAAGCTAGATTCCTTAATTGAAACAATAACAAAGTGCACACCAAACCTCTGTTTCGGTAAGAGGCTGAGGGATGGGCTTGGAGAAATGTAGCCACTCTCAAATTCATAGCGAGAGCTATGGATGCAAGGACTGATCATCCATGATATAAAATTATAGTTTTAACCATGTTTTATACAGCCTTTGTTTACTTTTACGTTGTTTACAAATGTTTGTGTAAAAACAGCATATATTTCAGGTTCTGGTGGGGTATGACAGTTGAACTAAGCTCACAATGCTTTTATAAGTTATATTCCTCAAGAATAAATGGGCAAATATCATTAATTTATAAGTTCAAAAATTATGTCGCAATGAAAGATTCTAGCTTTAAGGCATACTTCAAATAATTGGATTTGGGCCAAGATGTGAGCACAAACACACCTTTGCTTTCCTGCCATTACTTGCTTACAGTGTATGTGTATGTGTGTGTGTGTGTGTGTGTGTGTGTGTGCGTGTGTGTGCATGCGTGCGTTTGTGTGTGTCTCCATCCCATCATTCATTCTAAGGCTATGATGAATAATGCCTCATTGAGCCAAGCATGTCTGGGCTGGATGGGTTTAGTCCACCAATGAATTCAAATGGGAATTCGCACAGTAGTACACTGTAGTCCTTGTTAGTCCACATGGCATATGACTGACTACTGCTGGGAAGAGAGTGGAAATAGGAGGAGGGAGGAAACGCCACATGGAAACTATCATGACCTTGGTTTCACAATCTGGCTCTGAGACAGACAGACACACCATTTTGACACTGGTTAATCGGTCCACAATCTGGCTCTGAGACACACAGACACACCATTTTGACACTGGTTAATCGGTCCACAATCTGGCTCTGAGACACACAGACACACCATTTTGACACTGGTTAATCGGTCCACAATCTGGCTCTGAGACAGACAGACACACCATTTTGACACTGGTTAATCGGTCCACAATCTGGCTCTGAGACACACAGACACACCATTTTGACACTGGTTAATCGGTCCACAATCTGGCAAAACTGTCTTCACGTATTTGGTTGCATGTCGGAGGGAAAACCACACACCAGAACAACCCAGTAGCAACAAGAAGGAATCTCTTTCATCCTTATGTTCACCTTGGTGGGCTGACTGGGAACAGTCTTTGCTGTGATCAAAAGAAACTTAGTCAAACGTGTGGGGGAAGGTTGGTGTTGATGTGAGTTAGAGAGTCATAATGGTGTGTTGTCATGACATCCAACGGTGTGCTGATAGAGAGTCATAATGGTGTGCTGGTATCACAGAGGTGTTGGTTGTCTCCCTGGGTAAACCATTTGGGGCGGCAGTGTAGTCTAGTGGTTAGAGCATTGGACTAGTAAGATCAAATCCCCGAGCTGACAAGGTACAAAATCTGTCGTTAACAAGGCAGTTAACCCACCGTTCCTAGGCTGTCATTGAAAGTAAGAATTTGTTCTTAACTGACTTGCCTAGTTAAATAAAGGTAAATATTCAGTTTGACATATCATTCAGGACAGTGTTTTATAGTGTAGTAGGGGTTATATTGTGTGTTGCGGTGGAATTAGGGTGGATGCGTGGGACATGATGTTGTTCCCATAGGATTCCCAGAAGTACTTTCTCCCCCAATGTGAAGTTGATAGTGTGGGAACAAGGTTGATTGCATATCAGACCGTGTGTAGTGCTTTGGCACTTGTGTAGTATGAGTGTGTGACGGTGCTATGAAGTATATCGTTCCTTATGAAAAATTATGATGTATATTGTTATTTATGATAAATGATGAGGTATATTGTTCTTTATGATAAATGATGAGGTATAGAGTGCCACAATATAAAACAATTTAGGTCTCTTACGATGAAATAACCATTTGCCCTTACGTTAAGGTGCTACACAAACAAACCACCTATTTTTCCTGTAACAAAGCCAACAAGTACATCGAAGTTTAACATGTTCTGTTCTGACAATCAGTCAAATGTAAGCGTGGTCTTTGATCTATTTGTGACAGATAGATAACGTCTATGTATAGCCTACTCCCATGTTAACATGGCATGACAACAATCATACAGTAGGACTTGGCAAAATTGCATAAACAGATCTAGGATCAGGCTAGCAAAATGTTGATTCTCTGCACTGTTCCATTCCGTCCCCTGGACTACACACTAGCTCAGTGGTACTCATTGCGTGGCCCGCAGGCCGCATGCGGCCCACTTTCCCTTAATTTGTGGCTCGCTGTGATTTTCCTGTTTTCCATTCATAATACAATTTCAATTCAATGTGTTTAATGCAGGCCTGAATTACTTAATTGAATATATATATTGTTCCCTGGACGGCAGATAGATGGCAGTATAGTGCAGCTGTTGAACAGAAAGGCCTAAATAGAAAATTTGCCGAAATAGAACGCAACTGCTCTGTAACGGTCGTCGTATGAAGAAGGTGAGGACCAAAGCGCAGCGTGGTAAGTGTTCATATCTTTTAATTAAGTAATAAATCAGAACAAAACAATAAATGACCAACGAACAGTCCCGTAAGGTGAATGACAAAAAAAACACTAAACAGGAAAATAATCACCCACAACTCAAAAGTGAAACCAGGCTACCTAAATATGGTTCTCAATCAGGGACAACGATAAACAGCTACCTCTGATTGAGAACCATAACAGGCCAAACACAGAAATCCCAAAACATAGAAAAAGGAACATAGACAACCCACCCAACTCACGCCCTGACCATACTAAAACAAAGACATAATAAAATAACTAAGGTCAGAACGTGACATGCTCATCTACAGCGATCGACACATCGGTTTGCTACTAGCTAATTTTGAAGTCTTGTCGACATTAATCGATTTATTGTAAAAGGAAACGGAAATCTATTGACAAGGAAAATGAGGGGGAAGAGCTGGAGAACAACGTGACAGCTGTGAACGAACAACCACTGGAGAACCAGGAAAATCACTAGCTAGATAACGTAGCTAACATGGTTCTGGTGGCTAAGAGAAGAATACGGTCGATTCAAGAAGAACACAGAAAGTTCCAAGTGAAATGGACGGACAAGTATTTTTTTGTACTGCATGATGGGACTAGCTCACTTTGTTTTATTTGCCAGAAGGCAGTAAAAAAAAAAAAAAAAAGCAAATTTAGAGCGACATTTCCAGTCACACCATGCCTACTTTCACGAAACATATCCACCACAAAGCAACCACAGAAACAACAACATAACTCAACTCAAAAGGACAACAACAAATGATAGACAGATCTAGCACTGTTGCAGAGAAAAAGACAAGAGGCAACATATGAGATTGCTTGGATACATGTGAGAAACAAGAAGGCCTTCACAGACGCGGAGATTGTAAAATAAAGTTTTTTGGCCTCAGACAAAATATTGTATGCTGATTTCACAAACAAGGAAGCTATTTTTTCTGAAAGCCCTTGTTAAATTTTTTGCTGATAATAATAATAATGACTGGTCAAATCTGGCATCTGTGTGCACTGACGGCACCCAAACATGCGAGGGAAGGAGAAAGGACTCATAGGCCTGATGAGAAAGAGAGAGGATATTCCCCAATTTGCAACGTTTCATTGTATCATTCATCAGGAAGCACTTGTGGCTAAACTCAAAGACTGTGACTTACAGAATGTGATGCAGCAAGTGGTGGGCGTGGTGAACATTATTATTGCGAGGGCACTGAATCACCGGCAATTCTGCCAGTTGGTGGAGGAATACCAGACTTGATATTTCACAATGAGGTGAGATGGTTGTCTTGTGGGAGATATTTGGATAGATTTCTCTCTCTCCTCCCTCAATTCCGTGAATTTGTTGCAAGCAAGGGGAGAAATGAGCCAGAGCTGGATAATCCACAGTGGATATTCAAGATGGCTTTTTTAACTGACATCACCTGCCACCTGAACACTGAGTCTCCAGCTCCAAGGGAAAGCTAAAACTCTGGGGAAAAAATGCTGCATTTGGTCACAGTATTTCAAAATAAAATCACCACACTGTTCATACCTGACAGTTTCCAAAAACTTAGCGCAGTCACCACATCCAACCCAGACATACAGCAACATTTTAGCTATGATGCATTTGTGCGTGATGAGTTGGAGTTTGAGTCAAAATTCAAGGATATCATGGAGTACAAGGAGTTTTAACATCATTGAGAACCTCTTTCATGTGCCAGTGTCATCTCTGACCACAGCCATCAACGCCCCCTGTCCTGACCGTGCTGGAATAGAGAGTGAGATAGTGGAGCTGCAGGAAAATTACACATTGCAAGGTGAACTAAGGTGTTACCCATTTACTGAGTCCTGTGTCAGATACAGTGTATCCATTTCTGAAGCATTTTCACTCACCCAACTACTGAGGTAACCCTTCATATCAATCAAATCTCATTTTTAAAACCCTTTTAAAACTGTCAAAGTGCTGTACAGAAAACCAGCCTAGGTGTGGCCAGTCCTATTCTGGCTGTGACGGGTGGAGATTATAACAGTACATGGCCAAGATGTTCAAACTTTCATAGATGACCAGCAGGGTCAAATAATAACCACAGTGGTTGTAGAGGGTGCAACAGGTCAGCATTTTAGGAGTAAATGTCAGTTGGCTTTTCATTGCCGAGCATTCAGAGTTAGAGACAGCAGGTGTGGTAGAGAGAGAGAGAAGGGACAAGGTAGCACATCCGGTGTACAGGTCATGGTTCCATAGCCGCAGGCAGAACAGTTGAAACTGGAGCAGCAGCACGACCAGGTGGACTGGGGACAGCAAGGAGTCATCAGGCCAGGTAGTCCCGAGGCATGGTCCCAGGGCTCAGGTCCTCGGAGAGGGGAGGGAGAGAATTAGAGGGAGCATGTTTAAATTCACACAGGACACCGGATAAGATGGGAGAAATACTCCAGATATAACAGACTGACCCTAGCCCCCCGACAAACTATTACATGTGATGTGTGTATGTATATATTTGTGATTTGCTGTAGGTCAAATCAATTGCATGTGCTCGATATTTGCTCTCAATTGTTATTGGAAGAAAAAGTACAACAAATTAAAGATATGTGCAACCCTCTGAATGATTCTCTCAACCCAAAGTGACTCCCTTACAACAAAATAGTGAGTAACACTGCACTAGCCAGTCATTACACATACGTTTCCACTCCTCAGACTGCTGGACTGTTCTGTAGCTACACATATCGCACCCTTCCGTCTCCCTACACAACAGTTTTCCAATGAAGTTTGCAATGACATTTCCACTTAAAATCGTCCTCTCCTCCTTTGAACAGTCGTCACGTCCGGTTCTCGTTGCACGAGCAGTTCGAGTCTTCCAATGATCAGTCTATTGCGGCATTGCCTTGTCAGTTAGTTGACTATTACATGTCACAATCGAAGTATAGGCACGTTTAACGCCTTACTGGCTTTTAATGAATGTGACACGAAGGAGCCGACATGAATGGTGAAGCACGCGGACTGTAACCTTAGCGGTCTTGATTTCTGCAAAAGTCATGTCATTCGGAACAGCGACAACCACGATATTCAAAACGGTAACTGTTGGGCAACATTCACGTAAGTAAACGCACAGCTGCTGTCAATCGCTTATCCGTTAGCTAGATAAATTAGCTGACCAGAAAACTAGTTTAGTCCTCTTCACTTGCTACAAAGAACTTGTACAGCAGGTGGTTAGCATTAGCAAGTGAGGCTGTTTTCAGTACATTTTTTATTAAGGAATTTCTAGTAATAAAAGGGGATTTTATTTTCTATTTTCTTCAGTGATTCACTGTGACACAGTCAGTCTCAGTATGAACTGCATGCAAGCACAAGTGCCGCCCACACACTTGTCAGTTTTCAACCAGAGGCGCTACATCCCGATACTTCTGGGGAAACGCATTGCGAAACTGAGAGACATTGGCTGGGTTTCCTAAAAGTATCGTTGTACTAAGATCATCCATCGAAACTAGAGACGATTTTAGTACTACGATGCTTTTGGGAAACCCAGCCCAGGGGTGTATTCATGACTGAAACCGTTTTATTACCAAACGAAGAGTCACCTCAGAGGTATAATAAGAACTGGAGAATGTTTCCAAGATGTCCAACAATTGTTTAAGGTAATCTACTCACTCAGGTTTGCATACGCGGATAAACGTACAGTCAATATGTGATGCATCCGATTTACAGTGCATTCGGAAAGTATTCATACCCCTAGATTTTTTCCACGTTGTTACGTTAACCGATTTAATACATTTTAGAATAAGGCTTTCTCCAGTCTACACACCCACATTGACAAAGCTAAAACAGTTTTACAACTTTTTGCAAATGTATAACAAAAAAAGTATCACATTTACATACGTATTCAGGTAGTTATTAAAGTCTTGGGTAGGACACTACAAGCTTGGTACACCTGTATTTGGGGAGTTTATCCCATTCTTCTCTGCAGATCATCTCAAGCTCTGTCAGGTTGGATGGGGAGCATTGCTGCACAGCTATTTTCAGGTCTCCAGAGATTTTCAATCCGGTTCAAGTCCGGGCTGTGGCTGGGCCATTCAAGGACATTGAGACTTGTCCCGAAGCCACTCCTGCATTGTCTTGGCTGTGTGCTTAGGGTCGTTGTCCTGTTAAAAGGTGAACCTTCACCCCAGTCTGAGGTGCTGAGTGCAGGTTTTCATCAAGGAACTCTCAGTGCTTTGTGCCGTTCATCTTTGCCTTCCTTGATCCTGAGTAGTCTCCCAGTCCCTGCTGCTGAAAAATATCCCCACAGCATGACGCTGCCAACACCATGCTTCACCGTAGGGATGCTACCAGGTTTCCTCCAGACATGATGCTTGGCATTCAGGCCAAATAGTTAAATCTTGGTATCATCAAACCAAATAATCTTGTCTCATGGTCTGAGAGTCTTTAGGTGCCTTTTGGCAAAATCCAAGTGGGCTGTTGTGCCTTTTACTGAGGAGTGGCTTCCATCTGGCCACTCTACCATAAAGGCCTGATTGGTGGAGTGCTGCAGAGATGGTTGTCCTTCTGGAAGATTCTCCCCAGAGGACGCTCTGGAGCTCTGTCAGAGTGACTATCGGGTTCTTGGTCACCTCCCTGACCATGGCCCTTCTCCCCTGATTGCTCAGTTTGGCTGGGCAGACAGCTCTAGGATGAATCTTGGTGGTTCCAAACTTCTTCCATTTAAGATTGATGGAGGCCACTGTGTTCTTGGGCTCTTTCAATGCTGCAGAAATGTCCCCAGATCTGTGCCTCGACACAATCCTGTCCCAGAGCTCTACATAAAATTCCTTTGACCTCATGGCTTGGTTTTTGCTCTGACATGCACTGTCAACTGTGGGACCTTATATAGATGGGTATGTGCCTTTCCAAATCATGTACAATCAATTGAATTGACCACAGGTGGACTCCAATCAAGCTGTAGAATCATCTCAAGGATGATCAATGGAAACAGGATGCACCTGAGCTCAATTTCAAGTCTCATAGCAAAGGTTTTGAATACTTATTTAAATAAGGTATTTCTGTTTTTTATTTTTAAAACATTTGCAAACATTTCTAACAACCTATTTTTTGCTTTTGTCATTATCGGGTATTGTGTGTAGATTGATGAGGGAAAATGAATTATATCAATTTTTGAATAAGGTTGTAATGTGTCCTCTCTGGAGCATGACATCAAGAGCTCTGCTGGCTGACCACTGAGTAGCAACCTAGTGGTGCCAAAAGCCCTGAGCCTGGTTTCCTAAAAGCATCTTAAATATGCGCTATGCAGAACCGCCATTTACTAAAATTCTAGTAGTCTGCCTAATTTCTGATTATGACACAAAAACAAGCAATTTTAGTGTCATTGTACAATCTAAACCACTGTGACATTTTTTCCATAACCCCAAATATTGTATTTTCAGCTGTTTAAAGCTGGTGTACAAAACTGAAGTAAAATAAATTAAACTCAAGAACAGGACGCATAGGACAGATCTACTTCTTCTAAGACTTGCGTTTAATGAGATGGACATACAGTACCAGTCAAAAGATTGAACACCTACTCATTCAAGGGTTTTTCTTTATTTTTACTATTTTCTACATTGTAGAATAATAGTGAAGACATCAAAACTATGAAATAACACATGGAATCATGTAGAAACCAAAAAAGTGTTAAAGTGCTAAACATCAGCCTTAAAATCAGTACACAGAAGTATATATTTTTAAACCTGCATATTTAGCTAAAATAAATCCAGGTTAGCAGGCAATATTAACCAGGTGAAATTGTGTCACTTCTCTTGCGTTCATTACAAGCAGAGTCAGGGTATATGCAACAGTTTGGGCAGCTTCGCTCATTGCGAACTAATTTGCCAGAATTTTACGTAATTATGACATAACATTGAAGGTTGTGTAATGTAACAGCAATATTTAGACCTAGGGATGCCACCCGTTAGATAAAATACGGAACGGTTCACTATTTCACTGAAAGAATAAATGTTTTGTTTTCGAAATGATAGTTTCCCGATTTGACCATATTAATGACCTAAGGCTCGTATTTCTGTGTGTTATTATGTTATAATTAAGTCTGATTTGATATTTGATAGAGCAGTCTGACTGAGTGATGGTAGGCACCAGCAGGCTCGTAAGCATTCATTCAAACAGCACTTTCATGCGTTTTGCCAGCAGCTCTTCGCAATGCTTCAAGCATTGAGCTGTTTATGACTTCAAGCCTATCAACTCCCGAGATTAGGCTGGTGTAACCGATGTGAAATAGCTAGCTAGTTAGCGGGTTGCGCGCTAATAGTGTTTCAAACGTCACTCGCTCTGAGACTTGGAGTAGTTGTTCCCCTTGCACTGCAAGGGCTGCGGCTTTTGTGGAGTGATGGGTAACGCTGCTTCGAGGGTGGCTGTTGTCGATGTGTTCCTGGTTCGAGCCCAGGTAGGGGCGAGGAGAGGGATGGAAGCTATACTGTTACACTGGCAATACTAAAGTGCCTATAAGAACATCCAATAGTCAAAGGTATATGAAATACAAATGGTATAGAGAGAAATAGTCCTATCATTCCTATAATAACTACAACCTAAAACTTCTTACCTTGGAATATTGAAGAGCATTTTAAAAGGAAACACCAGCTTTCATATGTTCTCATGTTCTGAGCAAGGAACTTAAACGTTAGCTTTCTTACATGGCACATATGGCACTTTTACTTTCTTCTCCAACACTTTGTTTTTGCATTATCTAAACCAAATTAAACATGTTTCATTATTTATTTCAGGCTAACAGGATTTTATTGATGTATTATATTAAGTTAAAATAAGTGTTCATTCAGTATTGTTGTAATTACAAATAAAATTAAAAATATCGTCCAATCAGTATCGGCTTTTTTGGTCCTCCAATAATCGGTATCGGCGTTGAAAAATCATAATCGGTCGCCCTCTAGTTTCTATGCAGGTGCATGTTTATCAATCATTAGAAGAAGCAATTTCATAAATTCATCAACATTTATTTTTACTGCTCTAATTATGTTGGTAACCAGTTTCTAATAACAAGCCACCTCGGGGGTTTGTGATTAATGGCCAATATACCACAGTTAAGGGCTGTTAAGCCCTTTTATTTAGCTATCTGTACGCTACTCTGACATTTTTGCCTCGACATAGCCTATTTCATGATGTTTAACGTGCACAATGATGTGCCAAATCTTGATTTAATACATTGTTATAGGGTAAATATTAGAATAAGCCGCCTCAATATTTGTAGCCATACGTGATATCTCTCTAGGAACTGATCCGTCGTCATTATTGTGCAATTATTGTGGAATAATTCTAATGTTAAGGTAAGATTGGAAAGGGAGAATGCTGATCTGAAAGCAGTGCTTCCTTTCTTTCGATCATATCAATCGCTAGGTGCCTCAACAATGCACCTAGCAACATTGTTGAGGCACCTGTTGTCTACGTGGTATTTTGGGAAGCGCATGTTACATCTTTGGCCGTTGTAGGAAAGATGCATCGTTAAAACACTCGTAAGCCTAAGTTCCATTGCTATTGGAAAACTTCCCTAGTCTGCCCTAGAAAGCTGATGTAAATTACGATTGCCAGAACGGCCCAAGACATTTTTGGCCCATATATATATTTTGGCCTTACCGCTATTAGCCCATACAAACGCTTTGAATAACAGATAAACTACAGAGAGTCCCCAAAAAGATCTAAAGGAAGTTTGTTCTGAAGTGTCTGTCCTATATCTAAGAGATATAACAAAGATCAGGAATCCATTTTTTTGGGACATGTAATTCAACCTGTTATTTTTGTCACTTAACAGTCTCCATTTACAGTACCAGTCAAAAGTTTGGACACATCTACTCATTCCAGGGTTTTTCTCTATTTTTACTATTTTCTACATTGTAGAATAATAGTGAAGACATAAGAACTATGAAATAACACATATGGAATCATGTAGTAACCAAAACAAGTGTTAAACAAATCAAAATATATTTTATATTACAGATTCTTCAAATAGCCACCCTTTGGCTTGATGACAGCTTTGCACACTCTTGGCATTCTCTCAACTAGCTTCATGAGGTAGTCCCCTAGAATGCATTTCAATTAACAGGTGTGCATTGTTAAAAGTTCATTTGTGGAATTTCTTTCCTTAATGCGTTTGAGCCAATCAGTTGTTGTGACAAGGTAGAGGTGGTTTACAGACGATTGCCCTATTTGGTAAAAGACCAAGTCCATATTATGGCCAGAACAGCTCAAATAAGCAGAGAAAAACGACAGTCCATTACTTAAAGATATGAAGGTCAGTCAATCCGGAAAATGTCAAGAACTTTGAAAGTTTCTTCAAGGGCAGTTGCAAAAACCATCAAGCGCTATGATGAAACTGGATCTCATGAGGACTGCCACAGGAAAGGAAGACCCAGAGTTACCTCTGCTGCAGAGGATAAGTTCATTAGAGTTACCAGCCTCAGAAATTGCAGCCCAAATAAATGCTTCAGAGTTCAAATAACAGGCACATCTCAACATCAACTGTTCAGAGGAGACTGCGTGAATCAGGCCTTCATGGTCGAATTGCTGCAAAGAAACCACTACTAAAGGACACCAAGAAACACGAGCAATGGACATTAGACCAGTGGAAATGTGTTCTTTGGTCTGATTTTTGGTTCCAACCGCCGTGGTGTGAGTGAACGGATGATTTCCACGTGTGGTTCCCACCGTGAAGGGAGGAGGAGGTGTGGGGGTGCTTTGCTGGTGACACTGTCTGTGAATTATTTAGAATTCAAGGCACACTTAACCAGCATAGCTACCACAGCATGCTGCAGCGAAACGCCATCCCATCTGGTTTGGGCTTAGTCCCACTATCATTTGTTTTTCAACAAGACAATGACCCAACCCCCCTCCAGGCTGTGTAAGAGCTATTTGACCTAGAAGGAGAGTGATGGAGTGCTGCATCAGGTGACCTGGCCTCCACAATCACCTGACCTCAACCCAATTGAGATGGTTTGGGATGAGTTGGTTTGCAGAACGAGGTGTAAAAAAAAAACAAAAAAAAAAACAGCCAACAAGTGTTAAGCATATGTGGGAACTCCAAGACTATTGGAAAAGTATTCCAGGTGAGGCTGGTTGAGAGAATGCCAAGAGTGTGCAAGCTGTCATCAAGGCAAACAGTGGCTACTTTCAATAATATCAAATATAAAAACTGTGTAACACTTTTTTTAGTTACTACATGATTCCATATGTGTTATTTCATAGTTTTGATGCCTTCACCACTAGCCAAATTGTATCTATGATCGTATGTGATGCATTTATTTTATTTTATATGTTCTATTTGTATCTGTAAATTAAAAAAATGATATCAAGCCACACCTGGCCATGATTACAGACACCTGTGTATCCTTTGACACTATATAAACTAGTGGCCCGCAGTGTTTGTCATTGTACCCTGATGAAGACAGCTTGTTTGTCGAAACGTTGGTTATTAGGTAATTCAATTATTGCATCTGAGCTCCTAAAGTGTGTGGCTCTCCTTTTCTTTTTCAGGTGTTTTACTCCGCTAGCCAGCACCTCGCCTAAACAGGTGTTCTACTCCGCTAGCCAGCACCTCGCCTAAACAGGTGTTCTACTCCGCTAGCCAGCACCTCGCCTAAACAGGTGTTCTACTCTGCTAGCCAGCACCTCGCGTAAACAGGTGTTCTACTCCACTAGCCAGCACCTCGCCTAAACAGGTGTTCTACTCCACTAGCCAGCACCTCGCCTAAACAGGTGTTCTACTCCCCTAGCCAGCACCTCTCCTAAACACGTGTTCTACTCCACTAGCCAGCACCTCTCCTAAACAGGTGTTCTACTCCACTAGCCAGCACCTCTCCTAAACAGGTGTTCTACTCCACTAGCCAGCACCTCTCCTAAACAGGTGTTCTACTCCACTAGCCAGCACCTCTCCTAAACAGGTGTTCTACTCCACTAGCCAGCACCTCTCCTAAACAGGTGTTCTACTCCACTAGCCAGCACCTCTCCTAAACAGGTGTTCTACTCCACTAGCCAGCACCTCTCCTAAACAGGTGTTCTACTCCACTAACCAGCACCTCTCCTAAACAGGTGTTCTACTCCCCTAGCCAGCACCTCGCCTAAACAGGTGTTTTACTCCGCTAGCCAGCACCTCTCCTAAACAGGTGTTCTACTCCGCTAGCCAGCACCTCACCTAAACAGGTGTTCTACTCCGCTAGCCAGCACCTCACCTAAACAGGTGTTCTACTCCGCTAGCCAGCACCTCACCTAAACAGGTGTTCTACTCCCCTAGCCAGCACCTCTCCTAAACACGTGTTTTACTCCGCTAGCCAGCACCTCGCCTAAACAGGTGTTCTACTCCGCTAGCCAGCACCTCACCTAAACAGGTGTTCTACTCCCCTAGCCAGCACCTCTCCTAAACACGTGTTTTACTCCGCTAGCCAGCACCTCTCCTAAACAGGTGTTCTACTCCGCTAGCCAGCACCTCACCTAAACAGGTGTTCTACTCCGCTAGCCAGCACCTCACCTAAACAGGTGTTCTACTCCGCTAGCCAGCACCTCACCTAAACAGGTGTTCTACTCCGCTAGCCAGCACCTCACCTAAACAGGTGTTCTACTCCGCTAGCCAGCACCTCTCCTAAACAGGTGTTCTACTCCCCTAGCCAGCACCTCGCCTAAACAGGTGTTCTACTCCGCTAGCCAGCACCTCACCTAAACAGGTGTTCTACTCCGCTAGCCAGCACCTCACCTAAACAGGTGTTCTACTCCGCTAGCCAGCACCTCACCTAAACAGGTGTTCTACTCCGCTAGCCAGCACCTCGCCTAAACAGGTGTTTTACTCCGCTAGCCAGCACCTCACCTAAACAGGTGTTCTACTCCGCTAGCCAGCACCTCGCCTAAACAGGTGTTTTACTCCGCTAGCCAGCACCTCGCCTAAACAGGTGTTCTACTCCGCTAGCCAGCACCTCGCCTAAACAGGTGTTTTACTCCGCTAGCCAGCACCTCACCTAAACAGGTGTTTTACTCCGCTAGCCAGCACCTCTCCTAAACAGGTGTTCTACTCCGCTAGCCAGCACCTCACCTAAACAGGTGTTTTACTCCGCTAGCCAGCACCTCACCTAAACAGGTGTTTTACTCCGCTAGCCAGCACCTCACCTAAACAGGTGTTTTACTCCGCTAGCCAGCACCTCACCTAAACAGGTGTTTTACTCCACTAGCCAGCACCTCACCTAAACAGGTGTTTTACTCCGCTAGCCAGCACCTCTCCTAAACAGGTGTTTTACTCCGCTAGCCAGCACCTCTCCTAAACAGGTGTTTTACTCCGCTAGCCAGCACCTCTCCTAAACACGTGTTTTACTCCGCTAGCCAGCACCTCTCCTAAACAGGTGTTTTACTCCGCTAGCCAGCACCTCACCTAAACAGGTGTTTTACTCCGCTAGCCAGCACCTCTCCTAAACACGTGTTTTACTCCGCTAGCCAGCACCTCTCCTAAACAGGTGTTTTACTCCGCTAGCCAGCACCTCTCCTAAACACGTGTTTTACTCCGCTAGCCAGCACCTCTCCTAAACAGGTGTTTTACTCCGCTAGCCAGCACCTCGCCTAAACAGGTGTTTTACTCCGCTAGCCAGCACCTCGCCTAAACAGGTGTTTTACTCCGCTAGCCAGCACCTCGCCTAAACAGGTGTTTCTTTCGCCTCCAGATGCACCTGTGTAATGATCGTGCTTTTTTTATCAGCTTCATTATATGCCACACCAGTCAGGTGGATGGATTATCTTGGCAAAGGAGAAATGCTCACTAGCATGGATGTAAAAAAAAAAAAAATGTTTACAACATTTGAGAGAAATAAGCTCTTTGTGTGAATGGGGAAAATTCGGTCATCTTTTATTTCAGCTCATGAAACACGGGACCAACACTTTATCTGTTGCCTTTATATTTTTGTTCAGTATATTTGCAGCTTTCAGTTTCTATGTAAGTATGATGATCAAGTGTTCACTCATTGGTCACTTCTCCCCTATACAGCACACAATACAACTAGTTGAGTGCCAGCCCTTCGTTTCTCTCACAGGACGTCTGATTGGCTTTGTTGGCTTGCGTCAGCCAGTATAGAGGACCCACAGTATTTGTTGGACGAATCAAACTGGCTTAGCTGTGAGAGGATTATTCCAGGTAGCAGACCTGACAACCACAGGTCAACTCTGAGCTGCTGCCTCTCTTGCATGGCAGAAGTAGCCTAATCAGTACAAGTCTCAAAGCCCCTTATCCCACGTCCCTTGCCTGAAAACTAGCATGCTGTCAATGTTCCTCTGCCATTATGCAGCATTATGGGGCTTCCCCTCACCTTCCCCCTATAGCTTCCTGTGTATAGTATAGTGCCCACAAATTCAAATCTTGACCTCCAAGCCATTTCCACTGTTCTTTTTCAGTCTCCCCCTCTTCTCATGGACTGCTGGGTTCAATTCATTATCAGGTAGAAGAGAACCAGCAGTAGTCTGGACGTCGTAGGGTAAGATCTGAATACTCCTGGCTGGTATGGTAGCTATACCCAGCCACCCCTCAACCTAACCATGGAACATTCTGTCAATGTTTCTCTGCCATAATGCCTTGTGATTGACCTGATTGTGGAGTTGGTAGGGGGCCTTGCTAGTTGCTACCACCTCACCCCTACTGCAGCCTGTGAAGAAGGGTGTTTGAGCTGCTTCCTCGTTGTCGTGCGCTGCCTGTCATCTTTACAACATCCTGCTCATGAATTCCGTGTCCAGTGGTAGAACTCTTGTGTGAATATGTCTCGGATGCAGTGCATGAGGCTCCTTTTGACATTAGGTCGGTGACAGGGCCGAGGACGGGAACAGTTGTAAGAGTTGTAGACCCATTAGAGTAGATATAGCAAGCCATGTGACATCAAGGCAGGGCAGCCTACAGGACATAGTCTGGCTGCAGTGATAGTGGTTGACCCCAGTTTCCCCCAAAGCCCTGATAAGCCTGGAACAAGTAGGCTAACTCTCTCTGCCTGTGGGCCGATAACAGCAAAACACCATTGACAAACTAGGTTGTGTGTGTGTGTGTGATCTAAACAAGTGAGGGGGGTGGTGGTTTAGAAGATTTTTCAGGGAGAACCCCATGCAGCATGTTTTTATTGTTTCACCAAAACATAGACTGTGGAAGGAACACTGAGCTAGCCTAATTGACATGGAGACTGTGGAAGGAACACTGAGCTAGCCTAATTGACATGGAGACTGTGGAAGGACCACTGAGCTAGCCTAATTGACATGGAGACTGTGGAAGGACCACTGAGCTAGCCTGATTTACATGGAGACTGTGGAAGGAACACTGAGCTAGCCTAATTGACATGGAGACTGTGGAAGGAACACTGAGCTAGCCTAATTGACATGGAGACTGTGGAAGGGCCACTGAGCTAGCCTAATTGACATGGAGACTGTGGAAGGACCACTGAGCTAGCCTGATTTACATGGAGACTGCGGAAGGACCACTGAGCTAGCCTAATTGACATGGAGACTGTGGAAGGACCACTGAGCTAGCCTAATTGACATGGAGACTGTGGAAGGACCACTGAGCTAGCCTAATTGACATGGAGACTGTGGAAGGAACACTGAGCTAGCCTAATTGACATTGGCATGGAGACTGCGGAAGGAACACTGAGCTAGCCTAATTGACATGGAGACTGTGGAAGGACCACTGAGCTAGCCTAATTGACATGGAGACTGTGGAAGGACCACTGAGCTAGCCTGATTTACATGGAGACTGTGGAAGGAACACTGAGCTAGCCTAATTGACATGGAGACTGTGGAAGGAACACTGAGCTAGCCTAATTGACATGGAGACTGTGGAAGGACCACTGAGCTAGCCTAATTGACATGGAGACTGTGGAAGGACCACTGAGCTAGCCTGATTTACATGGAGACTGCGGAAGGACCACTGAGCTAGCCTAATTGACATGGAGACTGTGGAAGGACCACTGAGCTAGCCTAATTGACATGGAGACTGTGGAAGGACCACTGAGCTAGCCTAATTGACATGGAGACTGTGGAAGGAACACTGAGCTAGCCTAATTGACATTGGCATGGAGACTGCGGAAGGAACACTGAGCTAGCCTAATTGACATGGAGACTGTGGAAGGACCACTGAGCTAGCCTGATTTACATGGAGACTGTGGAAGGAACACTGAGCTAGCCTAATTGACATGGAGACTGTGGAAGGACCACTGAGCTAGCCTGATTGACATGGAGACTGTGGAAGGACCACTGAGCTAGCCTGATTTACATGGAGACTGTGGAAGGAACACTGAGCTAGCCTAATTGGCATGGAGACTGTGGAAGGACCACTGAGCTAGCCTAATTGACATGGAGACTGTGGAAGGACCACTGAGCTAGCCTAATTGACATGGAGACTGTGGAAGGACCACTGAGCTAGCCTAATTGACATGGAGACTGTGGAAGGACCACTGAGCTAGCCTAATTGACATGGAGACTGTGGAAGGAACACTGAGCTAGCCTAATTGACATTGGCATGGAGACTGCGGAAGGAACACTGAGCTAGCCTAATTGACATGGAGACTGTGGAAGGAACACTGAGCTAGCCTAATTGACATGGAGACTGTGGAAGGAACACTGAGCTAGCCTAATTGACATGGAGACTGTGGAAGGAACAGTGGGCTAGCCTAATTGGCATGGAGACTGCGGAAGGAACACTGAGCTAGCCTAATTGACATGGAGACTGTGGAAGGAACACTGAGCTAGCCTAATTGACATGGAGACTGTGGAAGGACCACTGAGCTAGCCTGATTTACATGGAGACTGTGGAAGGAACACTGAGCTAGCCTAATTGACATGGAGACTGTGGAAGGAACACTGAGCTAGCCTAATTGACATGGAGACTGTGGAAGGACCACTGAGCTAGCCTAATTGACATGGAGACTGTGGAAGGAACACTGAGCTAGCCTAATTGACATGGAGACTGTGGAAGGACCACTGAGCTAGCCTAATTGACATGGAGACTGTGGAAGGACCACTGAGCTAGCCTAATTGACATGGAGACTGTGGAAGGAACACTGAGCTAGCCTAATTGACATTGGCATGGAGACTGCGGAAGGAACACTGAGCTAGCCTAATTGACATGGAGACTGTGGAAGGACCACTGAGCTAGCCTGATTTACATGGAGACTGTGGAAGGAACACTGAGCTAGCCTAATTGACATGGAGACTGTGGAAGGACCACTGAGCTAGCCTGATTGACATGGAGACTGTGGAAGGACCACTGAGCTAGCCTGATTTACATGGAGACTGTGGAAGGAACACTGAGCTAGCCTAATTGGCATGGAGACTGTGGAAGGACCACTGAGCTAGCCTAATTGACATGGAGACTGTGGAAGGACCACTGAGCTAGCCTAATTGACATGGAGACTGTGGAAATACCACTGAGCTAGCCTAATTGACATGGAGACTGTGGAAGGACCACTGAGCTAGCCTAATTGACATGGAGACTGTGGAAGGAACAATGAGCTAGCCTAATTGACATTGGCATGGAGACTGCGGAAGGAACACTGAGCTAGCCTAATTGACATGGAGACTGTGGAAGGAACACTGAGCTAGCCTAATTGACATGGAGACTGTGGAAGGAACAGTGGGCTAGCCTAATTGGCATGGAGACTGCGGAAGGAACACTGAGCTAGCCTAATTGACATGGAGACTGTGGAAGGAACACTGAGCTAGCCTAATTGACATGGAGACTGTGGAAGGAACACTGAGCTAGCCTAATTGACATGGAGACTGTGGAAGGAACAGTGGGCTAGCCTAATTGGCATGGAGACTGGAAGGAACACTGAGCTAGCCTAATTGGCATGGAGACTGTGGAAGGAACACTGAGCTAGCCTAATTGACATTGGCATGGCTGTGCCCCAATGTCACCCTATTCCCAATAAGGCTCTTGTCAAAAAATAGTGCGCTATATAGGGAATAGAGTGCCATTTGGGAGACACCCTTTGATTAACTCCACCCACCTTTAGGAGTTCAAACAGCTGTAGAAATATAGATTTTAGACTAGCTCAGTTGATGACGTATGAGACTGAACAACAGCCGTGTGAAGTGGCGTCAGTTCACTTTTCAATTTTGCTTAACATAGAGGAAGGACATGTTCAGCTCTTTCTGGGCTACTGTCTACGTGACGGAAGCTGTGCATTCTGGACCTTTTTTAAAGAGGGACGCAGGAGTTCTAATAGAGGAAGTGTCAAAGTGCTGCGTAAATAGTCACACTAAGGTTAAGGCAGTATATTTACATGCCAACCTACTTATGTTCATGTTTTTTCTCCTGCCTTCGTCGTCTGCAGGGACACCACAGTGCAGAAGTGAAGCACAATAACAAGCTGTGGTGTGACGCAGAGGTCCTGAAACATGTTTATGTGGACCTTGTTTAGCCTGTGTGGTTTGCACCTTTATGGTTATGAAACATAATGTCAGCAAGCATAATAGCAGTAAGCATAATGGCAGCAAGCACCCGAGTGCAATGAGTTTCATTTGATTTATTTAGCCAGCATAGTCCACTCAGTAACAATTGCCACTGTTTTCCAGGGAGTCCTGGGTTCCAATGAAAACATACAGATCATATAAAATGTGTATAGATATAAACACAGCATACCCCGTAAGTAACTACAGCTAAAAAAACACAGAACCTTCCCAGGAGCACACATAACCTACCCCAGGAGCACACATAACCTACCCCAGGAGCACACAGAACCTACCCCAGGAGCACACAGAACCCACCCCAGGAGCACACAGAACCCACCCCAGGAGCACACAGAACCCACCCCAGGAGCACACAGAACCCACCCCAGGAGCACACAGAACCCACCCCAGGAGCACACAGAACCTACCCCAGGAGCACACAGAACCCACCCCAGGAGCACACAGAACCCACCCCAGGAGCACACAGAACCCACCCCAGGAGCACACGGAACCCACCCCAGGAGCACACGGAACCCACCCCAGGAGCACACGGAACCTACCCAGGAGCATATAGTCATCATCTTTACAGAAGAAGTCAGTGTAGCCTAGTTTCGCTGCAGCAATTAAAAGATGTATCACTAGCCTTAATTTGTCAAAGTTGCATATCATGGAAATCCTTGAAGACTTTCTGAAATACAGTGGGGCAAAAAAATTACAGGCCTCATCTTTTTAAGTGGGAGAACTTGCACAAATGGTGGCTGACTAAATAATTTTTTGCTCCACTGTATATATATTTTATAGGAGTGCCAATAGCTGGGTTGGAGGCAAGGGAGCCTAGCTTCTTATGGCAACGCTAACATGAAGTTAGGTTTACACTACACTGGGCTGCAATAGCACTGCCAAATTTCCCAAGTTGCCTACCTCTCTGTGTGCTGAGATATATATTTTTTTGACCCATGATATGGCATGTGTTGACAGCAGTAAATCCATTTAGGTCTACTTTTTCAAACCATATGACATCAACTCATGTATAGGATGTGTACCCTTGGACTCTGTGTCAGTGCACACACAGGTAGCAAGGTAGACTGAATGTGTACTGTAGGCTTACAGCATGCTAAGATCAAATATGAGCCGATCATTTTCTGGTTGCATAGCCTATATCATTCATACATTCGTCCTATACATGAATTGCACACAGTCTGAGTTAGATCAGCGTTTCAGATAAGCGTCTATATCGGTTCATTAATACTTACAGTTTATTTCAGGTAATTTCATTCCGGACCAGTCACATGATTAATCTGGCCACACAACGGAACACCAATACAGGCCACACAACGGAACACCAATACAGGCCACACAACGGAACACCAATACAGGCCACACAACGGAACACCAATACAGGCCACACAACGGTACACCAATACAGGCCACACAACGGTACACCAATACAGGCCACACAACGGTACACCAATACAGGCCACACAACGGTACACCAATACAGGCCACACAACGGAACACCAATACAGGCCACACAACGGAACACCAATACAGGCTGAAGTTTTGTGGGAAAGTTTGAGAATCTAAGTTTTGTGTCTATAGGGCTAGGTCTTCTTTGAGAAAGACAATTGAGCTACAATATTTGATTCCAGGGGTCGTGTATCAAGCGTCTCAGAGTAGGAGTGCTGATCTAGGATGCTTCATGTAGGAGGCCCTTTTTTTAATGTCTTGGGTCACGTACTGTAAGAGGTTTGGCAGCAATGTTTGTGATATGTGTGATAATGTCTCTTATGGGCGATTCCCATGGTAATAGTGACCCTGAGACTCTTTTTTTTCAGATAGTGACGATTTGCTTTGTTTGTGCCATTCGGTTATCAAACTTTGCATCTGCACTGTTCTTCAAGTAAATGTGTTCTGGTAAAATGTTCTGTGAAAATTGTACAAAAGTAGTCCTTGTGCATGGAGTTGTATGGTTTGTTTAACTTTGCTATCATTGGTATTTGTTTGACATACATTTTAAAGTGAAAAATCAGAGTCTTGGTGTTTCTCAAAATGCATACTACTGTGCTCCGAGCACACACATTGGAGCACAGGAGGGTCGGAGGAATGAGTCGAAATCAAAGTATGCGAAACAGAGCACGGAGGGACACTTCTCTGATGCGTAATCCTTTTGTACATGTTTTGAAGAATGCATAGTTGCAAGCTTCAATGGAAATCAATGGCGGACATTATTTGAGCTGAATCGAGAGAAAATTAACTCTGACTTCGGAATGAAATATTGCCCATTCACATAACATATTTTGCCTGACTACTATATTTTATCTTGATACGTTAACAAATACGTACTGTGTTAATTTTGGCAGGTTTACCTGTCTACAATACCCACTGTATTGTGACGATCGCACGCCCATAGTAACTCAATTGGGCGAACTGGCTAGCTACTATTGTTAGCTAGCTAGATGTCCACAAGGAATTGGTAGCTAGCTAGATGTCCAGAAGGAATTGGTAGCTAGCTAGATGTCCACAAGGAATTGGTAGCTAGCTAGATGTCCACAAGGAATTGGTAGCTAGCTAGATGTCCACAAGGAATTGGTAGCTAGCTAGATGTCCACAAGGAATTGGTAGCTAGCTAGATGTCCACAAGGAATTGGTAGCTAGCTAGATGTCCACAAGGAATTGGTAGCTAGCTAGCTACGCACAAATAATTTACATCTACCTTGTTAAACATTTAGTTTGAGGTCATTTCTGCCTGTTTAAACTATCTGGTTAGCTAGATTATTATGATTCACATATAGCTAGTTGATTATTATGAAGTAAAACATTTGCTTTGCGTATATCTTGTTTGATCTCTATTGTTGTCATTGTCCTGACTGGAAGAAGGTTCAGAAAAGGGGAAGGTGCAGTGTGAGGTAATATAGTAGGGGGAGTGCTGCTCAGTGTGAGGTAATATAGTAGGGGGAGTGCTGCTCAGTGTGAGGTAATATAGTAGGGGGAGTGCTGCTCAGTGTGAGGTAATATAGTAGGGGGAGTGCTGCTCAGTGTGAGGTAATATAGTAGGGGGAGTGCTGCTCAGTGTGAGGTAATATAGTAGGGGGAGTGCTGCTCAGTGTGAGGTAATATAGTAGGGGGAGTGCTGCTCAGTGTGAGGTAATACAGTAGGGGGAGTGCTGCTCAGTGTGAGGTAATATAGTAGGGGGAGTGCTGCTCAGTGTGAGGTAATATAGTAGGGGGAGTGCTGCTCAGTGTGAGGTAATATAGTCGGGGGAGTGCTGCTCAGTGTGAGGTAATATAGTAGGGGGAGTGCTGCTCAGCGTGAGGTAATATAGTAAGGGGAGTGCTGCTCAGTGTGAGGTAATATAGTAGGGGGAGTGCTGCTCAGCGTGAGGTAATATAGTAGGGGGAGTGCTGCTCAGTGTAAGGTAATATAGTAGGGGGAGTGCTGCTCAGTGTAAGGTGATACAGTAGGGGGAGTGCTGCTCAGTGTGAGGTAATATAGTAGGGGGAGTGCTGCTCAGTGTGAGGTAATATAGTAGGGGGAGTGCTGCTCAGTGTGAGGTAATATAGTAGGGGGAGTGCTGCTCAGTGTGAGGTAATATAGTTGGGGGAGTGCTGCTCAGTGTGAGGTAATACAGTAGGGGGAGTGCTGCTCAGTGTGAGGTAATACAGTAAGGGGAGTGCTGCTCAGTGTGAGGTAATACAGTACGGGGAGTGCTGCTCAGCGTGAGGTGATACAGTAGGGGGAGTGCTGCTCAGTGTGAGGTGATACAGTAGGGGGAGTGCTGCTCAGTGTGAGGTAATACAGTAGGGGGAGTGCTGCTCAGTGTGAGGTGATACAGTATGGGAGTGCTGCTCAGTGTCAGGTGATACAGTAGGGGGAGTGCTGCTCAGCGTGAGGTAATACAGTAGGGGGAGTGTTTATCAAATAGAATGTTTTATATGCTCTCCACACTCTCGTCCCTGCAAGAACGTAATTAAGAGAAAGTCGTCAGAGAATGCACTCTGAGCATAAGACTGTGAAGCACGCTCGGTGTCGATCTGTTAATGTGGAATTGCCCTTGTATAACTTACTGTATTTATTTAAGTACAACATATACTGTATGTATACTCACCTTTGTTCCCATGTCATACCTAGTTACGATGGGGGTAGACATCTATCTGATATGTAAAGATAGCAATTTGCACATTTCTTTACTGTTGCAGTGACCAGTTAGAATGTTTCACATGGTGGAACAAAGATTATACAAATAAGACCCTGTAATTACACCAACAGTTATGATATCCATAATGTATAATAAGCATACTTTTATAATAAGATGTTTTGATAAACAGTGATACAAAAGCAATCCAAGAGAGAGAGGAGATGAGGCAGAGTATATGATCCACCAACTATATCAGAGCGACGATGCAAGCCTACCGTTTGACATGATTATACTGTCCCTCTGGTGCTGTTACTCATGCTATTTCCCAGTACTTTTCTATCCTTCAGCTTTAGGCTGACAACAGTTTACCTATGAATCATCAGGTTTCAATCTGAGGTAAGTGGTGGTTGCTGACTCAGCAAAGCTAAGCAGCATCAATCTGAGGTAGGTGGTGGACGTTGACTCAACAAAGCAGCATCCATCTTGCTACCTGCAGATAATTGTTTGATTCACTACATAGCATCTAGAAGTCATCGAGCAAATTCCAATGAGATGCCACTACAATAAATCAATAAAGAATGCAAACAGTACACCCTAATTAGGCTACATTTTAGTTTCTGGAACATTCCCTGGACTGTTTTTATTTTGTATTTATTCAGATCTCTATCCCCGCCTTAGGCTGTTTGCTCTTGCTCATGTCGATGGTGTAGGATAGACATAAAGTGCTTCCCTGACTGGCTATTTATCACAGATTAGGCATAATTCCAGATGTCTGCTGATGCTAAATGAACTTGTCAGGCCATCCCAGCAGTACTGTCTGAGCTCTGCCAGTCGAGGGCCTGTATGAATCCCAGCTAGCCACCCTCAAATCAGGCCTGTCGCTGAACAAAGACTCCAGAACAAGACCCTTAGCTCCAGACATATTTTTTTTTGCCATCCCAAGAGTAGCACTGTCAGCTTAGATATGATTACTGTACCCTCCCCTGCATTTTTTATTTAACTATGCAAGTCAGTTAAGAACCAATTCTTATTTTCAATGACGGCCTAGGAACAGTTAACTGCCTTGTTCAGGGGCAGAACGACAGATTTGTACCTTGTCAGCTCGGGGGTTTGAACTTGCAACCTTCCGGTTACTAGTCCAACTCTCTAACCACTAGGCTACCCTGCCCTTTAACCCATTAATTGTAGCAGAAAGACGAATGGACTCTTTCTGGTTTTGATTGGCCTTATGTGGTATAGACGCCCGCCTATACCACAGACGCCTATACCACAGACGGACACATTTTTACTGGAATGTTGGTATGATGACTTGTTCCTCAAACATGCTAGTATTTTAACCCCCCCGCTCATTTACACTGCTGATACTCTGTTGTTATCATCTATACATAGTCACTAATAACTCTACCTCCACTCTATACCTCAACTAACCGGTGCCCCCCGCACATTGACTCTGTTACCAGTACCCCCCTGTATATAGTCTCCACATTGACTCTGTACCGGTACCCTCTGTATATAGTCTCCACATTGACTCTGTACCGGTACCCCCCTGTATATAGCCTCCACATTGACTCTGTTACCAGTACCCCCCTGTATATAGTCTCCACATTGACTCTGTACCGGTACCCCCCTGTATATAGCCTCCACATTGACTCTGTACCGGTATCCCCCTGTATATAGTCTCCACATTGACTCTGTACCAGTACCCCCTGTATATAGCCTCCACATTGACTCTGTACCGGTATCCTCTGTATATAGTCTCCACATTGACTCTGTACCAGTACCCCCCTGTATATAGCCTCCACATTGACTCTGTACCGGTACCACCTGTATATAGCCTCCACATTGACTCTGTACCAGTACCCCCTGTATATTGCCTCCACATTGACTCTGTACCGGTACCACCTGTATATAGCCTCCACATTGACTCTGTACCAGTACCCCCTGTATATTGCCTCCACATTGACTCTGTACCGGTACCCCCTGTATATAGCCTCCACATTGACTCTGTACCAGTACCCCCCTGTATATAGCCTCCACATTGACTCTGTACCGGTACACCCCTGTATATAGTCTCGCTATTGTTATTTTACTGCTGCTCTTTCATTATTTGTTACTTATATTTCTTATTCATATTTTTGTTACCTGCTTCGTTGGTTATGGGCTTGTGAGTAAGTATTTCACTGTAAGGTGAAATGTTGTATTCGGCGCATGTGACTAATAAAATTGGATTTGATTTAATCTAATGCTTTCAGAACAACCTGGACATGAGTCAACTTTAACCTTTAGTTTTCAGAACATCACCCGTCTCTAGCTGCTAACTCTGATTGAGGAACTAACGCTTTTTCCATTGAATACTGTCAACAGTGTTCAGGCATAACACTTGCATAGACAGTGATTCACATCCCTATCAACAAGTCAGGTCCTACAAGCCCTAGTTTTGTCGCACCTTGACTACTGTTCAGTCTTGTGGTCAGGTGCCACAAAAATTGGCTCAGAATAATACGGCAGCACGCTTGGCCCTTGGCTGTACACTGGGAGCTAATATTAATCTCTCCTGGCTCAAAGTGGAGGATTGACTTCATCACTACTTTTATTTATGAGAGGTATTGACATGTTGAATACACAGAGCTGTCTGTTTAAACTACTGGCACACAGTTCTGACACCCATGCATACCCCACAAGAGGTCTCTTCACAGTCCTCAAGTCCAGAACAGACGATGGGAGGCACACAGTACTACATAGAGCCATGACTACATGGAACTCTATTCCGCCTGAGGGCACACAGTGTGTTGTGAAATCTGTGAGTATATTGTAATGTTTTTAAATGGTATAAACTGCCTTAATTTTGCTGGACCCCAGGAAGAGTAGCAGCAGCTAATGTAATAAATACAAATATTGACATTGCAGGGATTTTGCTGTCATTGTAATCTTTGTGGGTGAAGTCCAAACATTGAGAGAATTTCAATAATTTGTGATGGACAAACACTTTCCAGTGTTAACTTAAGACTAAAAGACAGTATGCAGAAAAAGATAATGGACCTATAAACAGTGCCTTCGGAAGTATTCAGACCCCTTGTCTTTGTCCACATTATGTTATGTTTACCTTATTCTAAAATTGATTAAATCTGGCTTTTTTTTAATCCCTCATCAATCTATACACAATACCCTATAATAACAAACAGAAACAGGTTTTTAGAGATTTTTGGGAAAAAAATACAACAATAATAATAATAATAATAGTAACCCGGAAATATGACATTTCCGTCAGTAAACACTCCCTTAACTTTGGCAGCGATTACAGCCTCATGTCTTCTTGGGTATGATGCTACATGCTTGGCACACCTGTATTTGGGGAGTTTCTCCCATTCTTCTCTGCAGATCCTCTCAAGCTCTGTCAGGTTGGATGGGGAGCGTCACTGCACAGCTATTTTCAGTTCTCTCCAGAGATGTTCAATCGGGTTTAAGTCCGGGCTCTGGCTGGGCCACTCAAGGACATTCGGAGACTTGTCCCGAAGCCACTCCTGCGTTGTCTTGGCTGTGTGCTTAGGGTCGTTGTCCTGTTGAAAGGTGAACCTTCACCCCAGTCTGAGGTGCTGAACGCAGGTTTTCATCAAGAATCTCTCTGCACTTTGCTCCGTTCATCTTTCCCTCCTATCCTGACTAGTCTCCTAGTCCCTGCCGTTGAAAAACATCCCCACAGCATGATGCTGCCACCATCATGCTTCACCGTAAGGATGGTGCCAGGATTCCTCCAGACGTGACGCTTGGCTTTCAGGCCATAGAGTTCAATCTTGATTTCATCAGACCAGAGAATCTTGTTGTAGAAACATCTCAAGGATGATCAAAGGAAACAGGACCTGAGCTCAATGTTGAGTCTTATTGCAAAGGGGCTGAATAGTTAAGGTTTTTCTGTATTTTATTTTTTTATAAATGTGCAAACATTTCTAAACCTGTTTTCGCTTTGTCATTATGGGGTATTGTTTTAGATTGAGGATTTGTTTTTATTTGATTCATTTTATAATAAGGCTTTAAAGTAACATGGAATAAGTCAAAGGGTCTGAATACTTTCTGAATGCTGTGTGTGTGTGTGTGTGTGTGTGTGTGTGTGTGTGTGTGCGCGCGCATACAGTTGAAGTCGGAAGTTGACATACACTTAGGTTGGAGTCATTAAAACTCATTTTTCAACCCCTCCACAAATTTCTTGTTAACAAACTATAGTTTTTGCAAGTCGGTTAGGACATCTACTTTGAGCATGACGCAAGTCATTTAAAAAAATAAAAATAATTATAATTATAGACAGATTATTTCACTTATAATTCACTGTATCACAATTCCAGTGGGTCAGAAGTTTACATACAAACCGTTTTTAAAGGCACAGTCAAATTAGTGTAAGATTCCAGAAATTGATGTCATGGCTTTAGAAGCTTCTGATAGGCTAATTGACATAATATGAGTCAATTGGAGGTGTACCTGTGGATGTTTTTCAAGGTCTACCTTCAAACTCAGTGCCTCTTTGCTTGACATCATGGGAAAATCAAAAGAAATCAGCCAAGACCTCAGAAAATAAATTGTAGACCTCCACAAGTCTGGTTCATCCTTGGGAGCAATTTCCAAATGCCTGAAGGTACCCCGTTCATCTGTACAAACAATAGTATGCAAGTATAACACCATGGGACCACGCCGCTGTCATACCGCTCAGGAAGGAGACGCGTTCGATCTCCTGGAGATTAACGTACTTTGGTACGGAAAGTGAAAATCAATCCCAGAACAACAGCAAAGAACCATGTGAAGATGCTGGAGGAAACAGGGACAAAAGTATCTATATCCACAGTAAAACGAGTCCTATATCAACATAACCTGAAAGGCTGCTCAGCAAGGAAGAAGCCACTGCTCCAAAACCGCCATACAAAAGCCAGACTATGGTTTGCAACTGCACATGGGGACAAAGATCGTACGTTTTTGAGAAATGTCCTCTGGTCTGATGAAATAGAAATAGAGCTGTTTGGCCATAATGACCATCGTTATGTTTGGAGGGAAAAGGGGGAGGCTTGCAAGCCGAACAACACCATCCCAACTGTGGGTGGCAGCATCATGTTGTGGGGGTGCTTTGCTGCAGGAGGGACTGGTGCATTTCACAAAATAGATGGCATCATGAGGCAGGGAAATTATGTGGATATATTGAAGCAACATCTCAAGACATCTTGGTCGCAAATGGGTCTTCCAAATGGACAATGACCCCAAGCATACTTTCAAAGTTGTGGCAAAATGGCTTAAGGACAACAAGGTCAAGGTATTGGAGTGGCCATCACAAACCCCTGACCTCAATCCTATATAACATTTGTGGGCAGAACTGAAAAAGCATGTGCGAGCAAGGAGGCCTACAAACCTGACTCCTTTACACCAGCTCTGTCAGGAGGAATGGGCCAAAATTCACCCAACATATTGTGGGAAGCTTGTGAAAGGCCACCCAAAACATTTGACCCAAGTTAAACAATTTAAAGACAATGCTACCAAACACTAATGTATTGTATGTATGTAAACGTCTGACCCACTGGGAATGTGATGAAAGAAATAAAAGCTGAAATAAATCATTCTCTCTACTATTATTTTGACATTTCACATTCTTAAAATAAAGTGGTTATCCTACCTGACCCAAGACAGAGAATTTCTACTAAGATTAAATGTCAGGAATTGTGAAAACTGAGATTAAATGGATTTGGCTGAGGTGTACGTAAACTTCCGACTTCAACTGTTCAAATATATATCTTTGAGAACTAACAATCAGCTAAGTAAAAGCTAGACAGGGAGAATTGAAAATTCCAAAAACAATGAATTTAGCTGTATTGATTTTATGTTTGTGCAAATTAGTTTTGAAACAGCAAAATGTCCTGTCAGATCCATCCCAGAATATGTGTACTGAAATATAAATGCAAAATGTAAAGTGTTGGTTTCATGAGCTGACATACAAGATTCCAGAAATGTTCCATAGGCACAAATAGCTTATTTCTCTCATGTTTTGTGCAGTAATGTGTTTACATCCCTGTTAGTGAGCATTTCTCCTTTGCCAAGACAATCCATCCACCTGACGGGTGTGGCATGTCAAGAATCTGATTAAACAGCATGAGCATTTGCGCAGGTGCATCTTCTGCTGGGACAATAAAAGCACACTCTGAACTGTTTTGTCACACAACACAATGCCATAGATGTTTTGAAGGAGCGTGCAATTGTTATGCGGACTCCAGGAATGTCCACCAGAGCTGTTGCCAGAGAGTTGAATGTTCATTTCTCTTCCGTAAGCCGCCTCCAGCGTTGGTTCAGAGAATGTGGCAGTACATCCAACCTGGCTTCGCAACCGCAGACCATGTGTAACCACGCCAGCCCAGGACCTCTACATCTGGCTTCTTCACTTGCGGGATTGTCTGAAACCAGCCACCCCTTTTTTGTGTGGAAAAACTCATTCTGATTGGCTTAAAAATGTCTGTACATCGTCAAGATGGGAGTTCTCTAAAATCTAGCTGCTTCGACGGGCCGGTGTGACAGTGCCATTTGCCACACCCCCTGCCAAGCCCACCACCTAAGTCCCTTTTGGATCCAGAAAAAACCCTAGTTTGTAAATTCTATTCTCAGCATTGGCCATAACGAACTGTAAACAATGCAGAGCAGTTCATGTTTATAGCTCACTAATGACACGCGTCATAATCATGACACTCAACTGACTCGCCCCTCTGCCCCTCCCCCATCACCCCTTTCTCTCTCTCTCTCTCCCCATACTCTTTATCCTCCCTCCTCCCCTCTACACCGTATTTCTCTCCCTTCCCTGCAGTGATGGACATGGAGTCTGCATTATGTCCCTCGTCCAATCAGAACGGCTGCATCCTGAACCCACTTCCTGTCTCCGAGACCAAACAGGAACAGGAAGTAGCTCCACCTCCCTGTCTGAGGGTGCACCTGTACCACCTGGGCCAGGGCGGAGCCAACAGCCAAGACCTCACCTACCCGGCAGGGGACTATGTGGCTGAGGAGCTGTGCATCGACGCGGCCAAGGCATGCGGTGAGTGAGCCAGTGCTCAATGTTTTTCTGCTCCAAAGGAGATTATTTAATAAAGCATGAACAATGTTGAGTGGAATTAAAGCCATAAACAAGGACTGACACATACTGCATCGGGTTAGTAGGGCTTAGTTTGGGAACGAGATAATAGACATGCTATTTTCCCCTCGGTGCTTGTTTGAGGTATTAAAGTGTGGACAGGTTTGAGACTTTGCCGTTTTGTTCACTGTGCTCTCCTGTCTCTGACTTTAACTCTAAAGCATCTTCTCTGGCCATTAACCAAACCACTTCAGCGCTTGTTTCGTTAGCCTTAACGTTTGGCTAAAACCCTTTAGTGATTGTTTCGTTAGCCTTAACGTTTGGCTAAAACACTTTAGTGATTGTTTCGTTAGCCTTAACGTTTGGCTAAAACACTTTAGTGATTGTTTCGTTAGCCTTAACGTTTGGCTAAAACACTTTAGTGATTGTTTCGTTAGCCTTAACGTTTGGCTAAAACACTTTAGTGATTGTTTCGTTAGCCTTAACGTTTGGCTAAAACACTTTAGTGATTGTTTCGTTAGCCTTAACGTTTGGCTAAAACACTTTAGTGATTGTTTCGTTAGCCTTAACGTTTGGCTAAAACCCTTTAGTGACTGTTTCGTTAGCCTTAACATTTGGCTAAAACACTTTAGTGACTGTTTCGTTAGCCTTAACATTTGGCTAAAACACTTTAGTGATTGTTTCTAGTGTCAATAGACTGTGAGTGGTTCAGGTTTAAGCCAGATTAATTTAAAATGCTTCGGCTACAGCATAGGCCTATACCAGTAGCCAAACACACACACCCTCGAGAATGAGAAACCACTGCCCGCAGGCTTCAGGGGCCTGGATTGTCTGCTTGGTGATCCAGATCCACACACACCAGGGTTTCCGTTAGGGAAATGTGACGCCGGACAACGTGACCGGGAAGATTTTAATGTACCAGCCATTTGAGAAATGTACCGGTCTCGTATGCATTGAGTGCGTTGCCCATTAGGGTGTCTACCCACGGTGGCCAGAATTACACATTCGGGTGTCTACCCACGGTGGCCAGAATTACACATTCGTTACGTTGCCCATTAGGGTGTCTACCCACGTTGGCCAGAATTACACATTCGTTACGTTGCTCATTAGGGTGTCTACCCACGGTGGCCAGAATTACACATTCGTTACGTTGCCCATTAGGGTGTCTACCCACGTGGCCAGAATTACAGATCCCATTTAGGTTATGGTAATGCATCTTAACGGAACATGCAACTCCTGTAATGAAACGTGAAATAACATGTCATTTTCAAACATTTGACAAAATGCAATTTGCGGGAACATGCCATTCAAAACAGCACACCACTCTCTCTCTCTCTCTCTACCGCACCTGCTATTTCGACCTCTGAATTCCCAGCTATGAAAAGCCAAGTGACATTTCCTCCTGAGGTACTGACCTTTTGCACCTTCTACAACCTCTGATTATTAGATCCTGCTGGTGATTATGAACGTTTGAACATCTTGGAGAACAATCTGGCCTTAATGACCATGTGTTGTTATAATCTCCTAGGATTGTGACTAGGATTGTGCCTTTTGGCTTCTGCACAACGAAAGAAAGTTGATATGAAAACCAAGGGAACAGTAGAGGAATGTTGTATGAGGAAGTCTTCCATAGGCCGCATGTCTAATTAGGCCCTAAAGTAAAAAAAACATATTTATATAATTACTCCTGTCTATACATAAATCAAATGAGGGTCTTTCATAGGCTGCATGTCTAATTAGGCCCTAAAGTTTAAAAAAATATTTATATAATTACTCCTGTCTATACATAAATCATATGAGGGTCTTTCATAGGCTGCATGTCTAATTAGGCCCTAAAGTTTAAAAATATATTTATATAATTACTCCTGTCTATACATAAATAAATAAAATCATCCAAAATACTTCACCAGAGAGCATCACTTGGCCACAGAGGAATGGATAATCATTAGCTTCTTTACAAAAATGAGCTGTGGACTGTTTGAAATCACAAGCTCGTAGGCTGTGTCTATTTGGGAAGCCCACATGGCAATAGAGGCCTAGCTGATTTGCTGTCAGTGAAAAGCATCTAAAATATATTTTAAGATGGTTTCTTGAGTATAATTTAAAATGTTGAGACAAGATGGGGAGGGGTGTGTGGCGAAGAAAAAGGCACGTCTCTCAGCTACCCAGAATGCCCTGTCTCCCGTCAATTCTTGCGCATTCATTGTTTCATGTGAATTGTTTGGCCTTTGTTTGTTTGTCTATTCCCCATTTACATATGTAACCAGTAATAAATGAACTGTTAATCCCTGTCATTTGGTTACATACATTTCTGTCAAAGCATTAGTCATTTACTGTTCTCATTCTCGCAGTGGAAACACTGTTTGCTGAGTTCGGGAAGCATAGAAATAGTGCACGTAGAACAGATCTACCGCTTCTTAGACTGGCTTTCAATGAGAGTGACAAATCTATAACTCATATTTTTATGTAAATTGAGTCGGGTCGCCCCAAAAAGTTACATATTGCTGCTTTAAGTATGTTTTCAAGATGCACAACTCACATTGTAAAGTGGTGGGTGACGGACTGATAGCCTGTCTAATGTTGACTACACTTGAAATGTGAATGGGAGGCGCGCTTCAGTTCCCCAATAAAACCAGTTTTTAACAAGCGATTGCATTTTAGAATTGTTACGCGATGACTGGACTTATGAATTAACATGTTTTACTCCAGCAGTAACATGCCGAGGAGCTGCTGCAGAAACAGTGGTGGGCGAAGTACCCAATTATCATACTTAAGTGAAAAGTAAAGATACCTTAATAGAAAATGACTCAAGTAAAAGTCACCCAGTAAAATACTACTTGAGTAAAAGTCTAAAAGTATTTGGTTTTACATGTACTTATACACAGTGCCTTCGGAAGGTATTCAGACCCACATTTTGTTACGTTAGCCTTATTCTAAAATGTATTAAATAAAAAAGAATCCTGAGCAATCTACACACAATACCCCATAATGACAAAGCAAAAACAGGTTTTCAGAAATGTTTGCAGATTACAAAGAATAAACAGAATACCTTATTTACGTACTGTACCAGTCTAAAGTATGGACACACCTACTCATTCAAGGATTTTTTTTTTTTACTATTTTCTACATTGTAGAATAATAGTGAAGACATCAAAACTACAAAATAACACATATGGAATAATGTAGTAACCAAAAAAGTGTTAAACAAATCTAAATATATTTTATATTTGAGATTCTTTTAAGTAGCCACGCTTTGCCTTGATGACAGCTTTGCACACTCTTGGCATCTCTCAACCAGCTTCATGAGGTAGTCCCCTAGAATGCATTTCAATTAACAGGTGTGCCTTATTAAAAGTTAGTTTGTGGAAATTCTTTCCTTAATGCGTTAGAGCCAATCAGTAATGTTGTGACAAGGTAGAAGTGGTATAAGGACCAGAAAATAACTCTATTTGGTGAAAGACCAAGTCCATATTATGGCAAGAACAGCTCAAATAAGCAAAGAGAAACAACAGTACATTGTTACTTTAAGACCATGAAGGTCAGTCAATACAGAACATTTCAAGAACTTTGAAAGTTTCTTCAAGTGCAGTCGCAGAAACCATCAAGCGCAATGATGAAACTGGCTCTCACGAGGACCGCCACAGGAAAGGAAGACCCAGAGTTACCTCTGCTGCAGAGGATAAGTTCATTAGAGTTACCAGCCTCAGAAATTGCAGCCCAAATAAATGCTTCAGAGTTCGAATAACAGGCACATCTCAACATCAACTGTTCAGGAGGAGACTGCGTGAATCAGGCCTTCAAGGTCAAATTGCTGCAAATAAACCACTACTAAAGGACACCAATAAGAAGAAGAGACTTGCTTGAGCCAAGAAACACGAGCAATGGACATTAGACCGGTGCAAATCTGTCATTAATATAGGCAGCCTTAGATATAAGGTTCATGAAGTCAATTACTTGATAACATTAATATATTAGCCATTTCTGAGACTCACTTAGATAATTAATTTGATGATACAATTTTAGCAATAGAAGGATATAACAGCTATAGAAGAGAGAGAAATGCTTATGGAGGAGGAATTGCTGTATATATTCAGAGCCACATCCCTGTAATGCGTAAAGAAGATCTTATGTCAAGTGTTATTGAAGTGTTGTGGATGCAGGTTCACTTGGCACATCTAAAGCCTTTTTGTTTTGGGGTGTTGCTATAGGCAACATAGTGCTAACAGTCAGTATCTTAATAATGTGTGAAATGGTTGATTGTGTATGTGATGTAAACAGAGGTCTACTTTCATGGGGACCTGAAATATTGACTGGTTTTGATCAAGTTGTCCACTCAAGAGGAAGCTTCTCACTGTAACCAGTGCCTGTAATCTGGTTCAGGTTATTAATCAACCTACCAGGGTGTTTTCAAACACTACAGGAACAAGATCATCCACATGTACTGTTTAGATCACATGTTGACTAATACTGTAGAACTTTGTTCTAAAGTTGTATCTGTGCACATTGGGTGCAGTGATCACAATATATTGGCTTTTTCCAGGAAAGCCAGAGTTTCAACAGCTGGCCCTAAAATATTGTATAAGTGATAATACAAAATATTTTGCTGTGATTTATGTAGATGATGTTAAAAACATGTAGGTTCGATGTGATTTAATAAGGAGCCTCCAGACGCTGCTCTTGATGAATTTATGAAATTGCTTCTTCCAATTATTGATAAACATGCACCTGTTTAAAAAACGGACCGTTAGAGCTGTTCAGTCTCCTTGGATTGATGAGGAATTTAAAATCTGTATGGTTGAACGAGATGGCTGCACATCTGTCTGGCTGACTTACTGCAAATTGAGAGAATATGCGACTAAATTCAACCGAAAGAAGAAACTGTATTGTGAAACCAAGATCAATGATATACTGTATAAAAAAACATTTGAGTAATTTTTAAATGAAATTATGGGCAGAAAGACATTCAACTCCGTCTTTCATTGAATCAGATGGCTTATTCATCACAAAACCATTTGATGTTGACAATAATTTTTATGATTACTTCATTGGCAAAGTGGGCAAATTTAGGCAGGAAATGCCAACAACGAACAGTGAGCCATCGTATTTATGCATAAAAAAGAAATTATGAAAGAAAAGCATTGCAAGTTTGAATTCTGTAAAGTTAGAGTGGGAGAGGTGGGAAAATGATTGTTATCGATCAATAATGACAAACCTCCTGGCTTTCACAACTTAGATGGAACGCTACTGAGGAAGGTAGCTGACTCTATAGCCACTCCTGTCTGTCATATCTTTCATCTGAGTCTAGAGGAAAGTCTTTGTCCTCAGGCCTGGAGGGAAGCCAAAGTAATTCTGCTACCCAAGAGTGGTAAAGCAGCAGACATTTCAGATTGCTGCCAGCTCTTAGCAAACTGTTGGAACAAATTGTTTCTCTCTGTAAACCTATTAGTATCAAACTTTCAGCATGCTTATAGAGAAGGACACAACATTTGACACATTGACACACACGACTGATGATTGGTTGAAAGAAATTGATAAGAAGATTGTGGGATCTGTACTGTTAGATTTCAGTGCAGCCTTTGATATTATTGACCATAACTTGTTGTTGAAAACACTCGTGTGTTATTGCTTTTCAATCTCTGTCATAGTGTTGGGATTCGTTTCCTTGTTCCTTGTCAATCATGGGCTCATTGGTGAAATTAGCATTATGACTATCTTTAATTAAATCATTCAAAAACCTTTATTAATGCAATTGCAGACAGAATTTGACAACAGGAACATGATGCATGTTTCTGAGTAAGTTCTGCAAAATAGAAAAAGTCCCAAGTTGTTTTTATTAAACTCGAAGTCCAGCCTTGGTGATGTCACTGCCTACATCATTACCTTTTACTCATGAGACCAAAACCATGCCTACACAGCTATATAAACAAGGCTTTTAGTGTTATCTAAAAGCTTAGCAGTAAATGTCCAAGTTGATTTATAGTGGAATGTCTGACTAATCTCTTATCTCTTACACTCCCTGCAGAGTTCTGTCTTCACTGTCACACATTTCTCAGACAGTTTCTTCATGAGAGGCAGAGATCCTAGAAAAGTACTGTGGAACAATATTAAACCTCATATAATGTGTTATAATATTGTTAATCTGTAGTCTAGGACCCTATACATGTAAGGAGGGAGGGGTTTTTATAACCCCTCCCCTTATATTAATACAACATAAGCATAATCAATTATTATAATACATCAAACATTTGGTACAGCCCCTAGCGTGGATTCAGAGATATCTTTCTAATAGAACGTAAAGGGTTTTCTTTTAATGGAAGCTTTTCTAGGTAAAGTGTGGTGTACCGCAGGGCAGTTTTTTAGGCCCTGTACTCTTTTCTATTTTTACCAATGACCTGCCACTGGCATTAAACAAAGCATGTGTGTCCATGTATGCCGATGATTCAGCCACGTACGTATCAGCAACCACAACTAATGTAGTCACTAAAACCCTTAACAAAGAGTTCCAGTCTGGTTTGGAATGGGTGGCCAGTAATAAACTGGTCCTGATCATCTCTAAAACTAAGAGCATTGAAATTTGGTACAAATCATTCCCTAAGTTATAGACCTCAGCTGAATCTGGTAATGAATGGTGTGGCTGTTGAAGAGACTAAATTACTTGGTGTTACCTTAGATTGTAAACTGTCATGGTCAAAACAGAGATTCAATGGATGTAAAGATGGGGAGAGGTCTGTCCGTAAAAAAAAATAGGATCTGCTTTTTTGACACCACACTTCAAAAAGCAAGTCCTGCAGGCTCTAGTTTTGATTATTCTTGATTATTGTCCAGTCGAGTGCTGCAAGGAAAGCCATAGTTAAGCTGCAGCTGGTCAAGAACAGAGTGGCACGTCTTGTTCTTCAATGTAATCAAAGGGCTGATTGAAGTACTATACATGTCTTTCTCTCTTGGCTAATAGTTGTGGAGAGACTGACTGCATCACTTCATCTTTTTGTAAGAAACAATGTATTGAAAATCCCAAATTGTTTGCATAGTCAACTTACACACAGCTCTGACAGACACACACACACACACACACACACACACACACTTGGCCGACAAGACATGCCACCAGGGGTCTTTTCACAGTCCTCAAATCCAGAACAAATTCAAGAAAGGGTACAGTATTATATAGAGCCCTTATTGCATGGAACTCCTTTTCCATATCATATTGTTCAAATTCAAAATTCAAAAAAGAGATACAGCAAGACCTCACGGCACAACACCTCTCCCCTATTTAACCTAGATAGTTTGTGTGTATGTATTGATACGTAGGCTACGTGTGCCGTAAACATTTTTTATGTAGTTTTGTCTTTGTCTATTAATGTTTTGCATTATGTCATATTTTGTGTGGACCCCAGGAAGAGTAGCTGCTCTAATAGAAAAAAATACCCAAAAGTACATTTAATTGCTCAAATATACTTAAGTATCAAAAGTAAAAGTATAAATGATTTCAAATCAGACAGCAGTTTTGTTTAACCAGATTGCCAGGGGCACACTTCAACACTGACATAATTTACAAACAAAGCATTTGTGTTTATTGAGTCCGCCAGGCCAGAGGCAATAGGGATGACCAGGGATGTTCTCTTGATAAGTGTGTAAATTGGACCATTTTCCTGTCCTGCTAAGTATTCAAAATGTAACTAGTACTTCTGTGTATCAAGGAAAATGTATGGCGTAATAAGTACATTATTTTCTTTAGGAATCTAGTGACGTAAAAGTTGTCCCAAATATAAAAAGTAAATTACAGATACCTCCAAAAAACGAGTTAAGTAGTACTTCAAAGTATTTTTTACTTTTGTACTTTACACAACTGAGCAGACATCCCGCTCAAAACAGGCTCTGTATGCCTGTGATAGTTGTGTTGTATAAATAAGAAAATACACACACACCAATTTTAATGACTCTAAAATATGCAAATGAACCTATAGACCGATAAGCATGTCGGTTAAATGTATTACCATTAATGAATAAAAAGCATTATTTTGCAATGGGATTTTTTTTGTTTGTTTTGGCTGACAACAAAAAAAAATATTGGGGGGAAAAAAAGGCCAAAAGCAAGCAATTACCGGCTAACTGAAACCCTGACACACACATCTGGGTGGATGACACTCACCACCAGTGGAGGCTGGTGGGAGGAGCTATAGGAGGACTGTCATGTAATGGCTAGAATGGAGTCAAGTTGTGGTTTCAATATGCTTGTTGTGTTTTATCGTTGTGTTTATTCCATTCCAACTATTACAATGAGCCTGTCCTCCTATAGCTCTTCACACCAACCTCCTCTGAAAACCACATACCTCACACACGTCCATGTCCATGTCCTGTGACTGCTGTTGACACCAAAGGGCCCAGACTCCACCGCTCATCCAAATCCACGCAACGCCCATATCACAGACTGGCCCCAGCCTCCATCAGACCCAACATTGGCTCTGAACACAAGACTAGTGTCCGGCCTGACATTAGTGTCTTGGTGTGATCCTGGACAACACCCAGTCATTCTCTGCAAACATCAAGGCATTGACTCTCCTACAGGTTTTTGCTCTACAACACCTGTAGAGTACTACCTTTCCTCACACAGAAAGCAGAGCAGGTTCCTATTCCAGACAAATTAAACAACTTCTTTGCTCGCTTTGAGGTCAATACAGTGCCACGGACACGGCCCGCTTTCCAAAGCCTGTGGGCTCTCCTTCTCTGTGGCCAACGTGAGTAAAACATATTTAAACGTGTTAACCCTCGCAATGCTGCAGCCCACAGAGACGATCTCCTGCCCTACAGGGCCTAAAGTGCATGCCGTTTGTTCTTATTGCCCCTACAACAAACATCAAAACCATCCCTAACCCATAAAAGTAAACCTTTTCAGCGCAGACAGAAGCACAAGGAAGAGGTTTCAATGCGGAGGGAGTGTAATCCACACAAATATCTCCTCTGACCTCTTTCATTAGCACAGAGTCTGACTCAGGGTTACTTCTCTTGAGGGCTTTGTGGAACTACTAGTCATTGTTTACTGCAGACGGGGTTCTCATTTTGTCTTGACATAGACGGAGCCATTGTAGCGGTAAATGTAAACTGAGGTTGTGGGTTTGATGCTTGCTGGATATGGGACGCTGCAACACCCGTCCAATTAAGATGTAGACGCATAGAACGTCTGGCAATGGCAAGCGAAGGGTTGATTTGGGATTCCGCACGTGTGTAACCAGCCTAGCCACCATGGCAGTAAATCAAGCTTCATATCCCCTACAGTATAGACCTGTTTTGTGACTAGGGTAATCTGGGCCTGGAGAGGCTGTACTCAGATTCATTAGACTAATTATTTGATAAATTAATTATTTGATTAGTCAAAGACTAACGCAGAAGTATTTGAGCATTGTGCTTTTTGGCAGAGTCGTGTGCAATGTTTGGCGGTGGGTAGCGAGTGGTGTACCTGAGTTGAAGCGCAGTCTGTTCTTCCGTTAGAGCAGAACCCGCCTACTTAGACCCATCTCTCCTTGATCACAGTCTTAATGTCATTTTAAGCAGTTATACAGTTGTTGTGGTGGTTGTTTAACTAGATGTCCAACAGTCTGTGTATTTGTAGCTTTAAAACCTATTTGACACCTCCACTTGAAGAGGTCAACTCATCTGTGCAAGAGGACAAATGTGTCAAATTGCTATCTGTTTGGCCCGGTTTACAGAGTACTCAAAAAATAACTTATTTTCATTCCAAATTACCCTTCAATTTTGCTTCAAAGTGTAAACATTGTTCTGTATCTGTCAGTTTAATCTGTAAAGTGTAAACATTGTTCTGTATCTGTCAGTTTAATCTGTAAAGTGTAAACATTGTTCTGTATCTGTCAGTTTAATCTGTAAAGTGTAAACATTGTTCTGTATCTCAGTTTAATCTGTAAAGTGTAAACATTGTTCTGTACCTGTCAGTTGAATCTGTAAAGTGTAAACATTGTTCTGTATCTGTCAGTTTAATCTGTAAAGTGTAAACATTGTTCTGTATCTGTCAGTTTAATCTGTAAAGTGTAAACATTGTTCTGTATCTGTCAGTTTAATCTGTAAAGTGTAAACATTGTTCTGTATCTGTCAGTTTAATCTGTAAAGTGTAAACATTGTTCTGTATCTGTCAGTTTAATCTGTAAAGTGTAAACATTGTTCTGTATCTGTCAGTTTAATCTGTAAAGTGTAAACATTGTTCTGTATCTGTCAGTTTAATCTGTAAAGTGTAAACATTGTTCTGTATCTGTCAGTTTAATCTGTAAAGTGTAAACATTGTTCTGTATCTGTCAGTTGAATCTGTAAAGTGTAAACATTGTTCTGTATCTGTCAGTTTAATCTGTAAAGTGTAAACATTGTTCTGTATCTGTCAGTTTAATCTGTAAAGTGTAAATATGCATTGAGATGTAGTTTAAAGAGAATATATTCTTAGTCCCAACCCGGAAAAGCATTGATAGCAGTTTTGCTTGAATTTGTCTTAAAGCCAAAGTCATGTAGTGTAGTTATGTTGAATATAGCCTACCACTGACCTGGGTGTTCATACACTGACCTCAGCAGGCTGTTGACTTGTTGATTTTTAGTTCTCTATGTCTCTATCTCTCTCAAACACACCCCAGAAGGTCTCTGATATGCACCCTGCAGCACTCTCTCTCTTGCACTCTCGCTCTCTTTCATTTACTCTCTCGCTTTCATTTTTTCTCTCTCTGGCTCTCTCTCTTTGGCTCTCTTTGTCTCTCTCTCTTTGGCTCTCTGTCTCTGGCTCTCTCAGATTATTTTTAATTGACTCCTCTCACTCCCTGTCCACCTATACCTTCTGATGTTTACCTACTCCACACTGCAGTGTAACTCGACATGCTGGAGTGATTATGTTGCCATGTCAGAGTTATTATGTTACGAAGTTTAGAGAGACAGTGAGGTTATTCTGAGCACCTAAGGGAGAAGGCGACAACCATATAATTAGGTCTAGTAGAATGGGAAAAGCTCCTCAGACCACAGAAATTTGACGGATACACTCAATCTAGTACTTTTATTTATATGTGGACAGTCAGCTCTTTGATGGCTAATGACTTGTATTCTATTCTTCCTCTGCTCCCCCAGGCTGCCATATCGCAGTCTCCCCGTACAGGCAGAAAGTGAGGCTGGCTAGCTAGCAAACTTACTAACCTCCACCATGCAATACGCTCGCCTAGGCTTCTCTTCCTCTTGTCACACAGCACTCTATTCTCACTTCCGGTTTCTCTCATCTACTGTTTGTCACACCCTCGTCTCATATACGTTGTTGTTTTTGAGGGCTTGGCCCAAAGGGGTATACTATTATTGAAACTACATCTAGTCAGGGTTTTCTAAAACTGTCCAGCTCCCAGCTCAGGTTTCATCTGTACTACAACGGTGGATATTGCTTGTCCGCCTGCCGCTAACTCTAGCAGGCTTGTAACTGCATGTGGCTAGTCGAACGCCAAACTCTTCATTGAGGCAATGTTGAAACATCAATCCATGGGCGAATCCAAAATAAAAATGAAAGGATGGGCATTTGACATGTTTTAATGTTAGGAGTACTCCCATGATTAAAAAAAGAACTTGGAAAAAAATTGTTCCCTGCAGAAGGATGTATACATACATACATACATACAGTGGGGCAAAAAAGTATTTAGTCAGCCACCAATTGTGCAAGTTCTCCCACTAAAAAAGATGAGAGGCCTGTAATTTTCATCATAGGTACACTTCAACTATGACAGACAAAATTAGAAAAAAAAATCCAGAAAGTCACATTGTAGGATTTTTAATGAATTTATTTGCAAATTATGGTGGAAAATAAGTATTTGGTCAATAACAAAAGTTTATCTCAATACTTTGTTATATACCCTTTGTTGGCAATGACAGAGGTCAAACGTTTTCTGTAAGTCTTCACAAGGTTTTCACACACTGTTGCTGGTATTTTGGCCCATTCCTCCATGCAGATCTCCTCTAGAGCAGTTATGCTTTGGGGCTGTTGCTGGGCAACACAGACTTTCAACTCCCTCCAAAGATTTTCTATGGGGTTGAGATCTGGAGACTGGCTAGGCCACTCCAGGACCTTGAAATGCTTCTTACAAAGCCACTCCTTTGTTGCCTGGGCGGTGTGTTTGGGATCATTGTCATGCTGAAAGACCCAGCCACGTTTCATCTTCAATGCCCTTGCTGATGGAAGGAGGTTTTCACTCAAAATCTCACGATACATGAACCCATTCATTCTTTCCTTTACACGGATCAGTCGTCCTGGTCCCTTTGCAGAAAAACAGCCCCAAAGCATGATGTTTCCACCCCCATGCTTCACAGTAGGTATGGTGTTCTTTGGATGCAACTCAGCATTCTTTGTCCTCCAAACACGACGAGTTGAATTTTTACCAAAAAGTTATATTTTGGTTTCATCTGACCATATGACATTCTCCAAATCTTCTTCTGGATCATCCAAATGCTCTCTAGCAAACTTCAGACGGGCCTGGACATGAACTGGCTTAAGCAGGGGGACACGTCTGGCACTGCAGGATTTGAGTCCCTGGCGGCGTAGTGTGTTACTGATGGTAGGCTTTGTTACTTTGGTCCCAGCTCTCTGCAGGTCATTCACTAGGTCCCCCCGTGTGGTTCTGGGATTTTTGCTCACCGTTCTTGTGATCATTTTGACCCCACGGGGTGAGATCTTGCTTGGAGCCCCAGATCGAGGGAGATTATCAGTGGTCTTGTATGTCTTCCATATCCTAATAATTGCTCCCACAGTTGATTTCTTCAAACCAAGCTGCTTACCTATTGCAGATTCAGTCTTCCCAGCCTGGTGCAGGTCTACAATTTTGTTTCTGGTGTCCTTTGACAGCTCTTTGGTCTTGGCCATAGTGGAGTTTGGAGTGTGACTGTTTGAGGTTGTGGACAGGTGTCTTTTATACTGATAACAAGTTCAAACAGGTGCCATTAATACAGGTAACGAGTGGAGGACAGATGAGCCTCTTAAAGAAGAAGATCCAGGTCTGTGAGAGCCAGAAGTCTTGCTTGTTTGTAGGTGACCAAATACTTATATCCCACCATAATTTGCAAATAAATTCATTAAAAATCCTACAATGTGATTTTCTGGATTTTTTTTTCTCATTTTGTCTCTCATAGTTGAAGTGTACCTATGATGAAAATTACAGGCCTCTCATCTTTTTAAGTGGGAGAACTTGCACAATTGGTGGCTGACTAAATACTTTTTTGCCCCACTGTACATGCATGCATGCATACACTCCCTTTCAAAAGTTTGGGTTCAGTTATAAATGTCCTTGTTTTTGAAAGAAAATCACATTTTTTGTCCATTAAAATAACATCAAATTGATCAGAAATACAGTGTAGATATGGTTAATGTTGTAAATGGTTATTGTAGCTGGAAACGGCCAATTTAAAAAAAATAATGTATGGAATATTTACATAGGCGAACAGAGGCCCATTATCAGCAACCATCTCTCCTGTGTTCCAATGGCACGTTGTTAGCTATTCCAAGTTTATCATTTTAAAAGGCTAATTGATCATTAGAAACCCTTTTGCAATTATGTTAGCACAGCTTAAAACTGTTGTGCTGATTAAAGAAGCAATACAACTAGCCTTTAGACGAGTTGAGTATCTGGAGCATCAGCATTTGTGGGCTCGATTACAGGCTCAAAATGGCCAGAAACAAAGCACTTTCTTCTGAAACTCGTCAGTCTATTCTTGTTATGAAAAATGAAGGCTATTCCATGTGAGAAATTGCCAAGAAACTGAAGATCTTGTACAACGCTGTGTGCTACTCCCTTCACAGAACAGTGCAAACCAGCTCTAACCAGAATAGAAAGAGGAGTGGGAGGCCCCGGTCCACACCTGAGCAAGTACATTAATGTCTAGTTTGAGAGACTCCTCACAACTTCTCAACTGGCAGCTTCATTAAATAGTACCCGCAAAACACCAGTCTCAATGTCAACAGTGAAGAGGCGACTCCGGGATGCTGGCCTTCTAGGCAGAGTTGCAAAGAAAAAGCCATATCTCAGACTGGCTAATTAAAATAAAAGATTAAGATGGGCAAGAACAGAGACACTGGATAGAAGAAGATTGGAAAAAAGTGTTATGGACAGACAAATCTAAGTTTGAGGTGTTTGGACCAGAAGGAACATTCGTGAGACGCAGAAAAAACAATTACCCAAAGAACAACTCCAAACTATGCAATAACTATTTAGGGAAGAAGCAGTCAGCTGGTATTCTGTCTATAATGGAGTGACCAGCACAGTCACTGGATCTCAACCCTATTGAGCGGTTGTGGGAGCAGCTTGACTGTATGGTACCTAAGAAGTGCCAATCCAACTTGTGGGAGGTGCTTCAGGAAGCATGGGGTGAAATCTCTTCAGATTACCTCAACAAATTGACAACTAAAATGCCAAAGTCTGCAAGGCTGTAGTTGCTGCAAATGAAGGATTCTTTGACGAAAGGACACAGTTAATATTTCAATTAAAAATCATTGACTCTATTTCCTATTCATTTTGCAACTAATTTCACATATGTTTTCATGGAAAACAAGGACATTTCTAAGTGACCCCAAACTTTTCAAGGGTAGTGTAAATACATACATTTTAAATGTTTGTATTTAACCAGGCAAGTTAGTTAAGAATAAATTCTTATTTGCAATGACGGCCTAGGAACAGTTGGATACCTGCCTTGTTCATGGGCAGAACGACAGATTTTCACCTTGTCAGCTCTGGGATTCGAGCCACCAACCTTTTGGTTACTGGCCCAATGCTCTAACCACTAGGCTACCTGCTGCCCCTGTGGACACATTGCAGCCCGAAGCTATAGGCCTACATACGTGGGAAAAACATACATATATTTATAACTTTAAAGCTGTTGAAATGGCTAGTGTGTTTAATGCTCTTTACAACGTTATTTCCATGCTGAGAAGAGTGCCATTTCATACAGTAGGTGCCTTTTGGCCAGTTAATCAGATTTTACTCCCAGAGCCCAGACCAGACAACACAGCTGAGAGTGATTTCACTCCCAGAGCTCAGACCAGACAACACAGCTGAGAGTGATTTCACTCCCAGAGCCCAGACCAGACAACACAGCTGAGAGTGATTTCACTCCCAGAGCCCAGACCAGACAACACAGCTGAGAGTGATTTCACTCCCAGAGCCCAGACCAGACAACACAGCTGAGAGTGATTTCACTCCCAGAGCCCAGACCAGACAACACAGCTGAGAGTGATTTCACTCCCAGAGCCCAGACCAGAGCACAGCTAAGGCTGATTTCACTTCCAGAACCCAGACCCAGAGCACAGCAGATTTCACTCCAAGATTCCAGACTAGAGCACAGCTGACTGAGACCCAATACTATCCACTGAAATGTCTCGCCTCAAGCTTAAAATCCTAAACTCTAAACCCTCACAACCCCAACCCTCTTACAGGGACCAGTTGACCATAACCACCTGTGTGTTTGTGCATGAGTAGGAGTGCTGATCTAGGATTGGCTTTGCCTTAAAGGTCATGATGAGGAATGCTTTTCCAACAGTCTTGAAGGAGTTCCCACATATGCTAAGCACTTGTTGGCTGCTTTTCCTTCACTCAGCGGTCCAACTCATCTCAATTGGGTTGAGGTCAGGGGTTTGTGGAGGCCGTTGTCCGGTTGAAAAACAAATGATAGTCCCACTGAGCGCAAACCAGATGGGATTGCGTATTGCTGAAGAATGCTGTGGTAGCCATGCTGGTTAAGTGTGCCTTGCCAGCAAAGCACCATCACACCTCCTCCTCCATGCTTCACGATGGGAAGTACACTTGCAAAGATCATCTGTTCACCTACTCTGCATCTCACATAGATAGTGGTTGTAACCAAAAATCTAAAATTTGGACAAAAGGACAGATTTCCACCAGTCTAATGTCCATTGCTCTGCCTCACATTTCTGTAGGGTGAGACACCCCCTGGGCATGACGCTAGCCTATCGCAGGGCCTTACCCCTAATCCATCTCTTAAATACTAAACTTCCAAGCATAGAGGCATCAGGTCCCAATTTTGGAGTCTTTGGTATGACTTGACGGGGGAATCAAAACCCCAACCTTCCAATCTCAGGGCTGACACACTAACCACAAGGATACATATGGCTCTGCTTATCCCTATGGATGTGTTTGGTGTCAATGTTGTTATTATTCTGTTCTCTCTTGTCTCCCAGGCCTGTCACCGTTGTACTGCAGCCTGTTTGGCCTGATGAGGGAGAGCGACCGCATGTGGTTCCCACCCAATCACATCCTCAAACTCGACCAATCAGCAAATGACAGTCTCCTCTTCAGAGTGAGGTAGGATGTGGCGTGTGGTCAGGGGTCTAGATTTTATTTTTCTATTGAAAAGGAAACAATTAGATTGACTACTAAAAATATTAAGGAATTAAAGTGTGAAATATGCAATGCTGTTTAATTAAAGTAACATTGTACGGTAGTAGTATTAGACACAATGTGCTTGTCTTTTATATAGTCCTCTTCTTTATCTTCTCTCCTCTTCCTATTTCTTCTCCCTTCCTGTGTCCCCCCCCCCCCCCCCCCCCCGTTATAAAATAATTTATAAGGTTTAAGATAAATTATTAAATAATTCTACCTGGAAACTTAACCATTAGGGATTAAAGGTTATGTAGCATGAATAAGAAGTAATTAAAAATATTAAACGTAAGTCCGACTAGGTTAGACTGGGAGTGAGAGGAATGTGTGTGTGCCTAAGAAAACACCTAGAAACAATTTAACTATGGTTGAACTGACCCGGCTATAACTCTGGGAACGTATGATTGTACAGGAAGTACCCCTCCAGGTTTCCTTTTTCTTGGAGGGGGGGGGACTGGAACTGTCAGCTGGGTAGTGATAAACTAAAATTCTAGAGAAGAAGATGGCTCTCCTAATGTTAGTGTGCATGTGTGTGCGTAGGTTAGAAGAATGTTATAAAAGGAACATCTTTGTATGTGAACGGGAGAGCGCTCGTGAATAAACATTTATTTGACTAATTGTGAGCTGGGAATTCTGTCTGTTTCATTTAAACCAGAACTTTACACACTCTGGTTTGCAGACCGATTATAATAATTGAAAATGAAAAAGATTGATAATAAAATTCTACATCACCCAGGTACTACTTCCCTGGCTGGTATGGAGGCTCCTGTTCCCACCGCTATGGGGTCAACAAGGGATTGGACAGCCCGGTGTTCGACGATACCGTCATGTCCTACCTCTTCGCTCAGGTTAGTCTTGGGCTATATTTTTTACCAGGAACGTTTTCTCAGTCTTGTAGTGTGAAATTCAAGAGTGCAGGCGTGCTGATCTTGGATCAGCTTTGCCTTAAAGATCATAATGAATGAGCACGACTCTGAGATGCTTTGTAAATGTGGGCTCTAGTCTGACATGTATGCTACAGACTCCCCTAAAATAGCCTACCTGTAAAGCCACCTTTCAGTAACCTGAGGTATTACGTAACCTCATCCCCTGGCTCAATTGCTACAGAGAGAGAGCCAGCTGGTGAGCAAAATCAATTTTGGGCAACTGGTTTCTATAAACCAATCACCAATCAACGAAGCTGTAAAGTCTGTGTGGTGTAAATAACTGCCTAATCTACCCGTGTGTGTGTGTGTCCGTACATATGCTGAAGAAAAGGGGAAGTGGTGTTGGGAGGGTGAGAGGCAGTGGTGAAGGCTGTGGCTGGTAGGGTGTGTTTGTGTGTGTACGTCCGTGTTTTTAGAATGTCTGTGTGGACTGTGGTGTCCTTTTCAGTTTTTATCTTCACATTCACATTGTCACAAAACACACTGGGTGGGAGAGATTACCCTGTATACGTTAGTTACTATGTGAGGTCCTGCTGTCTTTTTAAAGAGCAAGCCGCAATTGCTACATCCATTGATTCTTGAAGAGTATAACTTATAAATGCCTTATGAGCTTAGTTCAACTGTAATACCCCATCAGAACCTGAAACACAAGCTTGTTTTACTTCAATATTTGTAAAGATTGAAAATGTAAACAAACACTGTATACAACTGCTTATAACTATAATGTTGATATTTTGGATGGTCAGTCCTTGCATCAATACCTCTGCTTATTAATTCAAGAGTGGTTACATTTCTCCAGGCCCATCCCTCAGCTTTTTACCAAAACAGAGGCTGGGGGAGGATCCCTTAGTTTATTGTTTCAATGGTGGATGGCCCCTTTAAGTCTGTATTATAGAAAAATGGAGGCCCTGTGAGGAAAGCGGTGTTGACTTTATTCCACAGTTCTGAGAACTGAGGTACTTTGTTTCCATGTAAAAGTTTCTATTAGTTTCTTTAGTTTCTATTCTTGGAAATGTGGCTTATGTTCCTCAAGACATTATGTCTACTGACGTGTTGTTTGTATAGCCGAGGCCAATGTCTCCTGTGGTTTCACTTGATGTTTATCCACAGAGAGAATAGAAGTTCAACTGGACTGGCCATAGTTCTAGAGCTCACACACACTAAGATCCCTATCGCTTTTGGTGCAGAACAGAAAGTTGTTGAGCAAAACAATGAAAGAGGGAGTGTAATACTTCAGGTGTAGCTTGTGGAAACATGGCTGCATGTATCCCACGTACCATGTCAGGCTAGAAAAGGCAGTCAGGAAGACGAGGGATGCAGAGATGCAGGGTGTACGTGTTTGAGATGGACAACATTGTAGTCGGAATCACTGAACTGCAAATCACCTTACGTCTTAAATAGCATAACTAATCATTATGTAATGAAGTGGTTGTGCCTGCATCCTACCTTGGTTAAATGGATCTCCTCAAACACACAGGCAGTCTTTTCTCCCCAGTTAGGTTGTAACCCTGCCTGTGGGGATCTCTTCCTTAGCCAGCATGAACAGACAAAGTGTACATCCCAAATGGAACCCTATTCCCAATATAGTGCACTACTTTAGTCCACGGCCCATAGGGCTCTGGTGCACTACTTTAGACCACGGCCCATAGGGCTTTGGTGCACTACTTTAGACCACGGCCCATAGGGCTCTGGTGCACTACTTTAGACCACGGCCCATAGGGCTCTGGTGCACTACTTTATACCAGTCTGGGACTAAGGTCTAGTTTCAACACTATATGGAGTCTGGAACACCTGACCCTAGGCAACACGGGGACTAAGGTCTAGTTTCAACACTATATGGAGTCTGGAACACCTGACCCTAGGCAACAATGGGACTAAGGTCTAGTTTCAACACTACATGGAGTCTGGAACACCTGACCCTAGGCAACAATGGGACTAAGGTCTAGTTTCAACACTATATGGAGTCTGGAACACCTGACCCTAGGCAACAATGGGACTAAGGTGTAGTTTCAACACTATATGGAGTCTGGAACACCTGACCCTAGGCAACAATGGGACTAAGGTGTAGTTTCAACACTATATGGAGTCTGGAACACCTGACCCTAGGCAACAATGGGACTAAGGTCTAGTTTCAACACTATATGGAGTCTGGAACACCTGACCCTAGGCAACAATGGGACTAAGGTGTAGTTTCAACACTATATGGAGTCTGGAACACCTGACCCTAGGCAACAATGGGACTAAGGTGTAGTTTCAACACTATATGGAGTCTGGAACACCTGACCCTAGGCAACACGGGGTCTAAGGTCTAGTTTAAAAAAATAACCTCAGTGATCTCCATCTTGCTATTGTAGTGATTCAGTTATACTGTATGTAGGCATTGATGTAGGGACATCGTTCCTCTATTCCACGGGTGCATCATTGAACTGAGACCGTAGTCACTGTGTTGCCGAAGGTCCGATTTGTTTAGACTACCCTATTTAGGGTGCCATTTGGGGCATGCCCCAGAGACCGGGGCATGCCCCAGAGACCGGGGCATGCCACAGAGAACGGGGCATGCCACAGAGAACGGGGCATGCCACAGAGAACGGGGCATGCCCCAGAGACCGGGGCATGCCACAGATAGGGTGTGTACCAACTGCCTCATGCCTTAACAGACATGTGATATGTTCGGGGTGTCTGCCAGTCTGCTGTGGCTGTGTCTGTGTCTGCCAGTCTGCTGTGTCTGTGTCTGCCAGTCTGCTGCTGCTGTCTGTCATATGTTAACGTTACCAACCCTCCTCTCTCGTTCTCTCTACTCTCTCCCTCGCTCGTTTGCCTAGTTTGTTTTCACCTTATGACACTTCTATCTACTACATCTCCCTCCCTCCCTCCCTCCTCTCAGTGGCGTAGTGACTTTGTGCATAGCTGGGTGATTATCCCAGTGGACCATGAGACCCAGGAGGAGTGTCTTGGCATGGCTGTGTTGGACATGATGAGGATGGCTAAGGAGAGTAGCCAGTCCCCTGTGGACATCTATAACGACACCAGGTGAGTAGGCTGGTAGGAGGAAGATGGCGCATGTTGAACCGAGAAGAAACTGTCAGAGCTGAAAACCGTTTGATCACAGAGCAATGTGTACACAACGGTCAAACCAGGTGGAATGCAGAGCCTTCTCTGCGGTCACTAAAGAAGAGAGGTTAACCCTGGGCGGTGTCCTGTCTAAAATCCGAACCTGCCACTTTCCTGGCCACCTAATCATCCCTAGATCCCCTTCAACCTCTGAGTTGTACTGTTCATACACGTCACAATCGGGGTTCAATACAAATTATGTTTTGGCATATGATATTGTAGTGGGAAAGAATATCTGATATGTATACAGTACCGGTCCAAAGTTTTAGACAGACCTACTCATTCAAGGGTTTTTCTTTATTTTACTATTTTCTACATTCGAGAATAACAGTGAAGACATCACAACTATGAAATAACACATGGAATCATGTAGTAACCAAAAATGTGTTAAACAAATCACCTCACTCCACTCCACCCCCGCCTCACTCCACTCCACCCCCACCTCACTCCACTCCACCCCCGCCTCACTCCACTCCACCCCCGCCTCACTCCACTCCACCCCCGCCTCACTCCACTCCACCCCCACCTCACTCCACTCCATCCCCACCTCACTCCACTCCATCCCCGCCTCACTCCACTCCATCCCTGCCTCACTCCACTCCACTCCCGCCTCACTCCACTCCACTCCACCCCCGCCTCACTCCACTCCACCCCCGCCTCACTCCACTCCACCCCCGCCTCACTCCACTCCACCCCCGCCTCACTCCACTCCACCCCCGCCTCACTCCACTCCATCCCCGCCTCACTCCAATCCACTCACTCCAATCCACTCACTCCAATCCACCCCGCCTCACTCCAATCCACCCCGCCTCACTCCACTCCACCCCCGCCTCACTCCACTCCACCCCCGCCTCACTCCAATCCACCCCGCCTCACTCCACTCCACCCCCGCCTCACTCCACTCCACCCCCGCCTCACTCCACTCCACCCCCGCCTCACTCCACTCCACCCCCGCCTCACTCCACTCCACCCCCACCTCACTCCACTCCATCCCCGCCTCACTCCACTCCATCCCTGCCTCACTCCAATCCACTCCCGCCTCACTCCACTCCACTCCCGCCTCACTCCACTCCACTCCCGCCTCACTCCACTCCACCCCCGCCTCACTCCACTCCACCCCCGCCTCACTCCACTCCACCCCCGCCTCACTCCACTCCACCCCCGCCTCACTCCACTCCATCCCCGCCTCACTCCAATCCACTCACTCCAATCCACCCCGCCTCACTCCAATCCACCCCAGCCCATGTTCTTAAAATCTGTATTGTGTTTGTTGTATCACATAATTCAGCTCTTTGCTGCTATTGATACTTGTATGTAATGGACCCAATTGTAACTAAACCAATTCTTTCACCTTCGCTCCCTAGCTATAAGTCGTTCCTGCCCAAGGACATACGTGCCCATATCCAAGAGTACCACTTTGTGACCCGGAAGAGGATCCGCCATCGCTTCAGGAAGTTCATCCAGCAGTTCAGCCAGTGTAAAGCCACGGCTCGTGACCTCAAGCTCAAATACCTGGTGAACCTGGAGACGCTGCACCCAGCCTTCTACTCAGAGTGCTTCCGTGTCACTGAGTCCTTGGAAGGAGAGGTCACCATCGTCGTCACAGGAAACAACGGCATCCAGTGGTCCCGGGAGGAGGATAAGGAGGCAGACAAGGTAGGGGGAGTAGTAGCGTTCTCTTCTCTATTCTTCTTTCACTCTCTCTTCCTTTTTATTCTTGTTCCTTGTTCTCCTCGTCTTTTTCTTTCGTATTTTTCCTTCTCGTCTTCTCCTTTTATCTTTCTATTTTCTGAAAGCACATATGACCTGTTGAGACAACCACAAAGGGGCTAGAGTTAGTCATGTGTTCAAATAGTCTCCTGTAATAATGTCATAGAGAGTCAGAGAAAGGATGTTTGAAACGGTTGTGCATTCAGGGTGGCTGCTACTACTCTTACTCTCTCTCTCTCTATAGGGTTTCCAGACGTACTGTGATTTCCCTGAAGTTATTGACATCAGCATCAAACAAGCCAACAAGGATGGCTCTATCGAGAGTCGCATCGTCACCATCAACAGACAGGACAGTCAGACTCTGGTACGATGACTCTGCTAACCTCATAACTCAGACAGGGACAAGGACATAATTTGTGTCTGAAATGACAAGCTATTTCCAATATAGTGCACTACTTTTGAGCAGGGCCATAGGGCGAAGTGCACTTTGTAGGGGAACAGGGTGACATTTTAGACTCAGACCAGCTGTTATGTTAGATCAGAACAGGAACATTTCATGTATTATGTGTAACAGAGGACTGATCCACCCCTCCTCTTATCCTCCATCTCTCTCTGCTACACAGGAGCTGGAGTTCCGTTCCCTGTCGGAGGCTCTGTCCTTTGTGTCTTTGGTGGATGGCTACTACCGGCTCATAGCAGACGCTCACCACTTCCTGTGTAAAGAGGTGGCGCCCCCTAGGCTGCTGGAGGCCATTCAGAGTTACTGCCATGGTCCAGTCTCGTAAGTCTAGACTAGGCACATATACTGTACAAACACAAGAACATCCACACACACATAGACACGTGTACTAGGGGTGTGTGGCTCAGCAGGTTTGTTCACCCGCACGCAATTGCGAATAACCCATCCGCAACCGCCCAACCTATATGTGATAACATGACAATTTGAGGCCTGCACCCTAACCCGCTAATATCGAAAATGCACAACAGTTGGCTAGTCGGAGACGGCGTAACGATTTGATAGGGGGTGCAGGACTTGTTTTGCCTGATATGTTAGATATGTTGCCCTAGAAGACTAAATAAACTCTTTAGGTGTCCGCATGCTTCCCATGCGAAACAGTTCGGTAGAGTTTGGGTAAATATTATGACGTTTCTGTTTGTTTTGGACTTCGGTTAGCGTTTTTTCGGCTGTTCGGACACACATTTATCTGGAGGCAAGCCGAAGTTCGGAGCTGAAGTCTTGCGTCCCTTCGTCGGTGATTGGTCAACAGTAGGGATTCTTCAATAAATTATGTGTTGTCATTCAACGAGAGACGACTCGTTTTCATGCACAGTTTTTCATTAAGAAATACTGCACCAAACGTCTTAGTTAGATGTAAAAAAAAATAAAAATAAATTGCGCAATTAAGATCTCTTCGGCAAAAACTTTGAAGTTAATGACAGATTGCTTGAGTTATCTTAGATTAATTGTGACTATTTTAAGGAAGTGTATACTGGCTACGGTGTTTCAAAATAGACAAACAGTACTATTGCCGCTTTTTAAAGGTTCTTCAAGGGAAGGTATTTTAAGGGAGCATGCGAGGACACTTGTTTGGCTAGCCGACTTCGTAAACGAGACAACATGTTTCTGATTAGATTTCAGTTCAGCTTGGATGCATATTTAATGTGGTTGAAGTACTATCAGTGTTTATGATGCTGATAAATATAGCACCTCTACAGACGGTATCTAACTGACCATTCACATTCTCTCAAGATACTGAAATAAATAAATCATATTTCTCCACTCCTGTTCCCCAGTCAAAATGTAGCCTACATTTGGTGTATCATTTTACAGCAATAAATGTTTAATTCTGCAGGAGTTAATGTTAAGGCAATGTGAGAGGTTATAGACCTACAGTCAGAGTCCAGATTTCAGTTTCCATTTTACCCATCTGAACAGTAGGCTACAGTTCCCTTGACCTGTCATTGGCCTATTTGAAGTCCGATCTTGTGACTGTTGAATTTGTATAGCGCCTCACAATCACCACACAACACTGTTATCATCCTCTTGTACCACTTCACCAAATCTTTCCAAAACATTACTTTCTGGTCCTCCTTTCTCTTTATTTTCAACTCTACATTTCACAGCTTTTCTCTTATTGAAGTAAACTCCGACATCGTCCTTTTTTCGCTGAACTTTTTCTGCCCGTTCCCAAAAGCATTTGGTGATTGGCGTGTCGGCTATTTGGTGATTGGCGTGTCGGCTATTTGGTGATTGGCGTATAGGCTATTTGGTGATTGGCGTGTCGGCTATTTGGGGATTGGCGTGTAGGCTATTTGGTGATTGGCGTGTCGGCTATTTGGGGATTGGCGTGTCGGCTATTTGGGGATTGGCGTGTCGGCTATTTGGGGATTGGCGTGTCGGCTATTTGGGGATTGGCGTGTACGTTATTTGGGGATTGGCGTGTACGTTATTTGGGAATTGGCGTGTAGGCTATTTGGGAATTGGCGTGTAGGCTATTTGGGGATTGGCGTGTAGGCTATTTGGGGATTGGCGTGTAGGTTATTTGGGAATTGGCGTGTAGGCTATTTGGGAATTGGCGTGTAGGCTATTTGGGGATTGGCGTGTAGGCTATTTGGGGATTGGCGTGTAGGTTATTTGGGAATTGGCGTGTAGGCTATTTGGGAATTGGCGTGTAGGCTATTTGGGGATTGGCGTGTAGGTTATTTGGCGATTGGCGTGTAGGCTATTTGGGGATTGGCGTGTAGGTTATTTGGGGGATTGGCGTGTAGGCTATTTGGGGATTGGCGTGTTGGCTATTTGGGGATTGGCGTGTTGGCTATTTGGGGATTGGCGTGTCGGCTATTTGGGGATTGGCGTGTCGGCTATTTGGGGATTGGCGTGTAGGCTATTTGGGGATTGGCGTGTAGGCTATTTGGGGATTGGCGTGTAGGCTATTTGGGGATTGGCGTGTAGGTTATTTGGGGGATTGGCGTGTAGGTTATTTGGGGGATTGGCGTGTAGGCTATTTGGGGATTGGCGTGTTGGCTATTTGGGGATTGGCGTGTCGGCTATTTGGGGATTGGCGTGTCGGCTATTTGGGGATTGGCGTGTCGGCTATTTGGGGATTGGCGTGTCGGCTATTTGGGGATTGGCGTGTAGGCTATTTGGGGATTGGCGTGTAGGCTATTTGGGGATTGGCGTGTGGGTTATTTGGGGATTGGCATGTAGGTTATTTGGGGATTGGCGTGTAGGTTATTTGGGGGATTGGCGTGTAGGCTATTTGGGGATTGGCGTGTTGGCTATTTGGGGATTGGCGTGTTGGCTATTTGGGGATTGGCGTGTAGGTTATTTGGGGATTGGCGTATAGGCTATTTGGGGATTGGCGTGTAGGCTATTTGGCGAACGTACTGTCAGGCTCTAAAGTTTAGGCTTAAGCACTAATGGCAGATCGTCTAAAATAATTCCATGTAGCCTATAGATATAAATTGCACATTTATGCATTTTTAAAGGCAGTGTCTTCTGTTTTTATTCAACCCGCCCTTCATCCACACAAATTGTCATGACCCTAAACCCGTTTGTCCCACGGATATAACCCCGTCAACCCCCTCATCACTAACTTGCACATATATACGCACGCACAGTACGACCATGACCGACCATATCTGTCCTGTCTCTCTATCCTCAGGATGGACTTTGCTATCGGTAAGCTGCGGCGGTCTGGGAATCACAAGGGTCTGTACATCCTCCGTAGCAGCCCTAAGGACTACAACAAATACTTCCTGTCTTTTGTAGTGGGCGTGAGTATAATACCATATAGGTTGTTGAAAGACATGGTGCTATGTGTGTTTAGTCCAGACCCTTCAGTGTTTCCAGATCTGAATGGGTCTGGATAGGTATGCAGGCGTACCGGTGCAGCTTTCACCATACTGCTAACACCTTACATATCTACACACTTTGAAGGGTAAGGACCAATAAGGAGTGGTAGGGTGCATATCTGATCTGTGTCCCCCTGCAGTGTGACAGCCTAGTTGAGTACAAGCACTGCCAGATCGTGAAGACAGATCAGGGAGACTACATCCTCTCTGGGGCCACGAAGAGTTTTGCTTCTCTGAGGGAGCTGCTCCACCGCTACCAGAAGGAAGCTCTGCGCTCTGACGGATACATCTTCCAGTTCACCAAGTGCTGCCCGCCTAAAGCGAAAGGTGAGGAGGTCAGGGAATAAGGGTCATAGTTGTGTTTTGTGATTAAAACAATATCATAAACTGTGGGCTGACTCAGCTCTCCAGCCACACTCAACACTAAGTCTATATTCTCACAGTAGTTTGATGAACAATGTTGTCATGTTGTGTTGCTACCATGCTGTGTTGTCATGTGTTGCTGCCATGCTGTGTTGTCATGTGTTGCTGCCATGCTATGTTGTTGTCTTTAGGTCTCTCTTTATGTAGTGTTGTCTCTCTTGTCGTGATGGGTGTTTGGTTCTATATTTTTATTTACTGTATTTTTAATCCCAGGCCCCTGTCCCCGCAGGCCTTTTGGTAGGCCGTCATTGTAAATAACAATTTGTTCTCAACTGACTTGCCTAGTTAAATAAGCTGCCTTGTTGACAGCTTTGCACACTCTGTTCAGGGTCTACCTAAGCTGTCCAACTTGTTTTTGTTTAGCGTTTAAAACCTTTTTTGCTGCGGTATGCCCTAATGAATACGACCTATAAAGAATACTAGATGATGTACTCCTAACTCACTTAACGTTCTCGTCTCTGTGTTCCCTGTATCTGCAGACAAGTCTAACCTGTTGGTGTGCCGCAGTAACCAGGGTGCTGAGGTTCCCCTGTCCCCCTCTCTGCACAGACACAACATCAGCCAGATGGTCTTCCACAAGATACGCAAGGAGGATCTTGTCATTGTAAGATTACCTCTCTGTCACTCACTCTCCTCCTCCTTCAGCCATGACTGAAAGGTCCTTTAACAACCCTCTAGACGACACCATTCTGTAAACTTCTGGCCCTTCTTTGGACACTGTGTTAACAACCCTCCAGACGACACCATTCTGTAAACTTCTGGCCCTTCTTTGGACACTGTGTTAACAACCCTCCAGACGACACCATTCTGTAAACTTCTGGCCCTTCTTTGGACACTGTGTTAACAACCCTCCAGACGACACCATTCTGTAAACTTCTGGCCCTTCTTTGGACACTGTGTTAACAACCCTCCAGACGACACCATTCTGTAAACTTCTGGCCCTTCTTTGGACACTGTGTTAACAACCCTCCAGACGACACCACCACCCGTCCAACATCACTACTCTGGACGGTTCTGACTTAGAATATGTGGACAACTACAAATACCAAGGTGTCTGGTTAGAATGTAAACTCTCCTGCCAGACTCACATCAAACATCTCCAATCCAAAGTTAAATCTAGAATCCGCTTCCTATTTCGCAACAAAACATCCTTCACTCATGTTGCCAAACATACCCTTGTAAAACTGACCATCCTACCAATCCTCGACTTCGGCGATGTCATTTACAAAATAGCCTCCAACACTCTACTCAACAAATTGGATGCAGTCTATCACAGTGCCATCCGTTTTGTCATCAAAGTCCCATACACTACCCACCACTGTAACCTGTATGCTCTCGTTGGCTGGCTCTCGTTGGCTGGCCCTCGCTTCATACTCGTCGCCAAACTCACTGGCTCCAGGTCATCTACAAGACCCTGCTAGGTAAAGTCCCCCCTTATCTCAGCTCGCTGGTCACCATAGCAGCACCCACCGGTAGCACGCGCTCCAGCAGGTATATCTCTCTGGTCATCCCCAAAACCAGTTCTTCCTTTGGCCGCCTCTCCTTCCAGTTCTCTGCTGCCAATGACTGGAACGAACTACAAAAATCTCTGAAACTGGAAACACTTATCTCCCTCACTAGCTTTAAGCACCAGCTGTCAGAGCAGCTCACAGATTACTGCACCTGTACATAGCCCACCTATAATTTAGCCCAAACAACTACCTCTTTCCCTACTGTATTTTATTTATTTATTTATTTTGCTCCTTTGCACCCCATTATTTCTATCTCTACTTTGCACATTCTTCCACTGCAAATCTACCATTCCAGTGTTTTACTTGCTATATTGTATTTACCTTGCCACCATGGCCTTTTTTGCCTTTACCTCCCTTATCTCACCTCATTTGCTCACATCGTATATAGACTTGTTTATACTGTATTATTGACTGTATGTTTGTTTTACTCCATGTGTAACTCTGTGTCGTTGTATGTGTCGAACTGCTTTGCTTTATCTTGGCCAGGTCGCAATTGTAAATGAGAATTTGTTCTCAACTTGCCTACCTGGTTAAATAAAGGTTAAATAAATAAATAAATTAACATTCCTATCATGGTGTAATGACCTCTTTCACCTGTGACCTCTTTCACCTGTGACACGGTCACATACACCTGCATGTACCTGCAGACATTGCCACTCACACACATGATAGAGGACTTCAATCAGAGACTGAATTGTTTCTCCTTAGCTGGTTCAGGTGAAATGGTGGCATGAGATCTCAACTATGACATGAATAATGTAGGTTAATAAAATATACATCGAAATAAACACTCAAAAATACAATTGAAATAAGGGGCGGATGTGTTGGCATTAACACGACATGTTTTGGATGACCAGGGGAGAAGATCTCAGACCCGGTGTTCCCTGTGTGTTACAGAAAGACAGTCTGGGTCAGGGGACGTTTACTAAGATCTTCTGTGGCGTGAGGAAGGAGCTGGGAGACTACGGAGAGATTCACCAGATGGACGTCCTTGTTAAGATCCTGGATAAGGCTCACCGAAACTACTCTGAGGTTGGTCGAGAACTCCAGCCAACAACATGTAGTGTTAAGGAGATGGACTTGGGAGTTTTTTTGCATTGGTTCTTGAAAGGGACATGACTCTTCCATTGCAGTCATTTTATTTAGCACAATGTTTTGCCAATGAATGTGTTTATTTTTCTATGTTTGGTTACATTTCCTACGATACAATATTTAACTCAGTCTGACGGCTCTTCTCTCTCTTCGCTCCAGTCGTTCTTTGAAGCCGCCAGTATGATGAGCCAGCTATCCCATAAGCACCTGCTCCTCACCTATGGCGTGTGTGTCTGCGGAGAGGAGAGTAAGTGACATTACCAAACTAAATTATACCTCTCACCGTTTTACCTCTGTTAGCCTCCCTCTACCACCATCCCAACCTTTTCCTCTGTTAGCCTCCCTCTGTCTCCATCCCAACCTTTTCCTCTGTTAGCCTCCCTCCATCCCAACCTTTTCCTCTGTTAGCCTCCCTCTGTCTCCATCCCAACCTTTTCCTCTGTTAGCCTCCCTTCATCCCAACCTTTTCCTCTGTTAGCCTCCCTCTGTCTCCATCCCAACCTTTTCCTCTGTTAGTCTACCTCCATCCCAACCTTTTCCTCTGTTAGCCTCCCTCTACCCCCATCCCAACCTTTTCCTCTGTTAGCCTCCCTCCACCCCAACCTTTTCCTCTGTTAGCCTCCCTCCATCCCAACCTTTTCCTCTGTTAGCCTCCCTCCACCCCAACCTTTTCCTCTGTTAGCCTCCCTCCATCCCAACCTTTTCCTCTGTTAGCCTCCCTCTGTCTCCATCCCAACCTTTTCCTCTGTTAGCCTCCCTCTGTCTCCATCCCAACCTTTTCCTCTGTTAGCCTCCCTCTGTCTCCATCCCAACCTTTTCCTCTGTTAGCCTTCCTCTGTCTCCATCCCAACCTTTTCCTCTGTTAGCCTCCCTCTGTCTCCATCCCAACCTTTTCCTCTGTTAGCCTCCCTCCATCCCAACCTTTTCCTCTGTTAGCCTCCCTCTGTCTCCATCCCAACCTTTTCCTCTGTTAGCCTCCCTCTGTCTCCATCCCAACCTTTTCCTCTGTTAGCCTCCCTCTGTCTCCATCCCAACCTTTTCCTCTGTTAGCCTCGCTCCATCACAACCTTTTCCTCTGTTAGCCTCCCTCTGTCTCCATCCCAACCTTTTCCTCTGTTAGCCTCGCTCCATCACAACCTTTTCCTCTGTTAGCCTCGCTCTGTCTCCATCCCAACCTTTTCCTCTGTTAGCCTCCCTCCATCCCAACCTTTTCCTCTGTTAGCCTCCCTCCATCCCAACCTTTTCTTCTGTTAGCCTCCCTCCATCCCAACCTTTGCCTCTGTTAGCCTCCCTCTGTCTCCATCCCAACCTTTTCCTCTGTTAACCTCCCTCTGTCTCCATCCCAACCTTTTCCCCTGTTAGCCTCCCTCCATCCCAACCTTTTCCTCTGTTAGCCTCTCTCTGTCTCATCCCAACCTTTTCCTCTGTTAGCCTCCCTCCACCCCAACCTTTTCCTCTGTTAGCCTCCCTCCACCCCAACCTTTTCCTCTGTTAGCCTTCCTCCATCCCAACCTTTTCCCCTGTTAGCCTCCCTCCATCCCAACCTTTTCCTCTGTTAGCCTCCCTCCACCCCAACCTTTTCCTCTGTTAGCCTTCCTCCATCCCAACCTTTTCCTCTGTTAGCCTCCCTCCATCCCAACCTTTTCCTCTGTTAGCCTCTCTCTGTCTCATCCCAACCTTTTCCTCTGTTAGCCTCCCTCCATCCCAACCTTTTCCTCTGTTAGCCTCCCTCTGTCTCCATCCCAACCTTTTCCTCTGTTAGCCTCCCTCCATCCCAACCTTTTCCTCTGTTAGCCTCCCTCCATCCCAACCTTTTCCCCTGTTAGCCTCCCTCTGTCTCCATCCCAACCTTTTCCTCTGTTAGCCTCCCTCCATCCCAACCTTTTCCTCTGTTAGCCTCCCTCCATCCCAACCTTTTCCTCTGTTAGCCTCCCTCCATCCCAACCTTTTCTTCTGTTAGCCTCCCTCCATCCCAACCTTTGCCTCTGTTAGCCTCCCTCTGTCTCCATCCCAACCTTTTCCTCTGTTAACCTCCCTCTGTCTCCATCCCAACCTTTTCCCCTGTTAGCCTCCCTCTGTCTCCATCCCAACCTTTTCCTCTGTTAGCCTCCCTCCATCCCAACCTTTTCCTCTGTTAGCCTCTCTCTGTCTCATCCCAACCTTTTCCTCTGTTAGCCTCCCTCCACCCCAACCTTTTCCTCTGTTAGCCTTCCTCCATCCCAACCTTTTCCCCTGTTAGCCTCCCTCCATCCCAACCTTTTCCTCTGTTAGCCTCCCTCCACCCCAACCTTTTCCTCTGTTAGCCTTCCTCCATCCCAACCTTTTCCTCTGTTAGCCTCCCTCCATCCCAACCTTTTCCTCTGTTAGCCTCTCTCTCTCATCCCAACCTTTTCCTCTGTTAGCCTCCCTCCATCCCAACCTTTTCCTCTGTTAGCCTCCCTCTGTCTCCATCCCAACCTTTTCCTCTGTTAGCCTCCCTCCATCCCAACCTTTTCCTCTGTTAGCCTCCCTCCATCCCAACCTTTTCCCCTGTTAGCCTCCCTCTGTCTCCATCCCAACCTTTTCCTCTGTTAGCCTCCCTCCATCCCAACCTTTTCCTCTGTTAGCCTCTCTCTGTCTCATCCCAACCTTTTCCTCTGTTAGCCTCCCTCCATCCCAACCTTTTCCTCTGTTAGCCTCCCTCCGTCTCCATCCCAACCTTTTCCTCTGTTAGCCTCCCTCCGTCTCCATCCCAACCTTTTCCTCTGTTAGCCTCCCTCCATCCCAACCTTTTCCTCTGTTAGCCTCCCTCCATCCCAACCTTTTCCTCTGTTAGCCTCCCTCTGTCTCCATCCCAACCTTTTCCTCTGTTAGCCTCCCTCTGTCTCCATCCCAACCTTTTCCTCTGTTAGCCTCCCTCCATCCCAACCTTTTCCTCTGTTAGCCTCTCTCTGTCTCATCCCAACCTTTTCCTCTGTTAGCCTCCCTCCATCCCAACCTTTTCCTCTGTTAGCCTCCCTCTGTCTCCATCCCAACCTTTTCCTCTGTTAGCCTCCCTCTGTCTCCATCCCAACCTTTTCCTCTGTTAGCCTCCCTCCATCACAACCTTTTCCTCTGTTAGCCTCCCTCCATCACAACCTTTTCCTCTGTTAGCCTCTCTGTCTCATCCCAACCTTGTCCTCTGTTAGCCTCCCTCCATCCCAACCTTTTCCTCTGTTAACCTCCCTCTGTCTCATCCCAACCGTTTCCTCTGTTAGCCTCCCTCTGTCTCCATCCCAACCTTTTCCTCTGTTAGCCTCCCTCTGTCTCCATCCTAACCTTTTCCTCTGTTAGCCTCCCTCCATCCCAACCTTTTCCTCTGTTAGCCTCCCTCTGTCTCCATCCCAACCTTTTCCTCTGTTAGCCTCCCTCTGTCTCCATCCCAACCTTTTCCTCTGTTAGTCTACCTCCATCCCAACCTTTTCCTCTGTTAGCCTCCCTCTGTCTCATCCCAACCTTGTCCTCTGTTAGCCTCCCTCCATCCCAACCTTTTCCTCTGTTAGCCTCCCTCCATCCCAACCTTTTCCTCTGTTAGCCTCCCTCTGTCTCCATCCCAACCTTTTCCTCTGTTAGTCTACCTCCATCCCAACCTTTTCCTCTGTTAGCCTCCTTCTGTCTCATCCCAACCTTGTCCTCTGTTAGCCTCCCTCCATCCCAACCTTTTCCTCTGTTAGCCTCCCTCCATCCCAACCTTTTCCTCTGTTAGCCTCCCTCTGTCTTCATCCCAACCTTTTCCTCTGTTAGCCTCCCTCTGTCTCCATCCCAACCTTTTCCTCTGTTAGCCTCCCTCCATCCCAACCTTTTCCTCTGTTAGCCTCTCTCTGTCTCATCCCAACCTTTTCCTCTGTTAGCCTCCCTCCATCCCAACCTTTTCCTCTGTTAGCCTCCCTCTGTCTCCATCCCAACCTTTTCCTCTGTTAGCCTCCCTCTGTCTCCATCCCAACCTTTTCCTCTGTTAGCCTCCCTCTGTCTCCATCCCAACCTTTTCCTCTGTTAGCCTCCCTCCATCACAACCTTTTCCTCTGTTAGCCTCTCTGTCTCATCCCAACCTTGTCCTCTGTTAGCCTCCCTCCATCCCAACCTTTTCCTCTGTTAGCCTACCTCTGTCTCCATCCCAACCTTTTCCTCTGTTAGCCTCCCTCTGTCTCCATCCCAACCTTTTCCTCTGTTAGCCTCCCTCCATCCCAACATTTTCCTCTGTTAGCCTCCCTCCATCCCAACCTTTTCCTCTGTTAGCCTCTGTTAGCAGTTTTAAGCCCCTTTAGTAGATGTGCTACACTGGTCCAGCTGTAATTTGTTGAATTCTAACCCTTTCAGACATGATGGTGCAGGAATATGGGAAGTTTGGCTCCCTGGATACATACCTGAAGAAGAAGAAGAGCTCTGTGAACATCACCTGGAAGCTAGAGGTGGCCAAGCAGCTGGCCTGGGCTATGCATTACCTGGTAAGACCAATCAATCAATCCATCAATTAACCAATTACCTAGTAAGACACCCTAATCATAATCATCTGGAAGAAGCTCCATTCATAAGGCCCCACACGGTTCACCGATTGGATGCACTCCCTGAACAGTAAATGGTTTTGGAAAGAAGCCGTCTGCTATGTGTCCTGGGTGGTCTAATGGTCAGCGTTGCGGCCTACATCACATATACCAGCGTTTTCATGGGTTCAAATCTGACCCACTCTCCTTGGCTGCGTTTACACAGGCAGCCCAATTCTGATCTTTTTCCACCAATTGATCTTTTGGCCAATCAGATCAGCTCTTTTGCCAATAATTCAGCAAACGATCAGAACTGGCTGCCTGTGTTAAAGCAGCTTATGTGATGCACCCCCCCCTTATCTTTTCCACTTTCTCTCTCCTCTTTGTCCAATAAAACATATTAAATACAACTGAATCTGCTAAGTGGCAGATATCTCCGTAATGGTGTAACTTTTGTGTTCAATCTGCCACTAATCAGTCCGCCATGTTCAATTTAATAACAGGAGGACAAGAGCCTGGTCCATGGGAACGTGTGTGCCAAGAACGTCCTGTTGATCCGAGAGGAGGACAGGAAGACTGGGAACCCCCCCTTCATCAAACTGAGTGACCCTGGAATCAGCATCACTGTGCTGCCCAAAGATGGTGAGTACCGACCCTTGTATTAGTTATTACAAAGATATACTGTACTAAGAAATTGTACTTTACTGAACTTTTGCACGTTGTTTTGCAATACTATGTGTAGACTGTTTGGCTTGGTTACACAGTGACACATGGTGCAAGGCGTCTTGGGGGGTTTGTTCCTAATGTTTTATACACTAAAAGCATACGATGCACAAACAAACAAGAACAGCAGCTCGGGAAGTCAGAAAGGGAGTATATTTAATGTCTGTGTGCTCTGTGTATTCCCATCCCATCGTCCTGTCCTCCACTGTCCCTCCAGTCCTTGTGGAGCGCATCCCCTGGGTACCTCCAGAGTGTTTAGAGGAGGACAGACATCTGACTCTGGCTACAGATAAGTGGGCCTTCGGCACCACTCTGTGGGAGATCTGTAGTGGAGGAGAAAGGCCACTCAGCACACTGGACTGCTCCAAGGTAAGGATTTCTGGAAGTGCAATTAACACTTTTATTTTATGGAATATTTATATATATATAATTCTAATACCATTTAATTTAGTGAGTAATGGTAAGCCTTGTGCGAGCCAGAACGGTCTATAGGGCAGGACTCCATCTCCTGTTTCTGTCTCATTGTTGGTATAGCCCCACTGTAAATTACAGCCAAATATCAAGGTGGTTTTTACAAGCAGGAAATCAAATCAATTTAAATCAAAGTTGAAGATGTCCAACCTGAGGGTTTACTGGTATGTTACAGTATGTTATGTTTAGAGAGACATAGTTGATGTACTGTTCTCTTGTCTGGACACTGGGACTAAAACTGTCTTCTGACATGGTCTTCATCAGGTTATTTGTCTTTGTCTTGTTAAAAAACACTATCCAACTGTCATGCAAAGCATAACAATCCATTATTAGTAAGGTATTAGAGTTCCTCTGTTTATAGTTGACATTATTTTCCTCTGTAGAAACGTCTGTTCTATGAAGACCATCACCAGCTGCCTGCTCCTAAGTGGACAGAGCTGGCCAACCTGATCAACAGCTGTATGGACTATGAGCCGTCCAACAGACCCTCCTTCAGAGCTGTTATCAGAGACCTCAACAGCCTCTTCACACCTGGTCGGTCGTCTCCTCTCTTTCTAGTGCTCTGCAGACTGACAAACATGTCCTTCTAGTCATTTCACTGATGTTGTTCCAGTGGCTCGGTGTGTTGAACCATGGCACTGCCAACGTCAGTTCCATTCTCGCATGGACTGCAACATATACTGAATGTAGGCTGTTAGGTCACTGTCAGTGTTGACAATTCTCTGACACTTTTGGGTAAAAATGTATGCTAGATTAGGATGTATGTATGTTTTGGTTTATTTCCAGAAGGTGTTGATTGTGTCCTGTCTCCCTGCTGCAGACTATGAGTTGCTGGTGGAGAGTGACATGGTGCCCAACAGGGCCAGAGGGTTTGGGTTCCCAGGGGCCTTTGAGAATCAAAACCCTGCTCAGTTTGAAGAGAGACATCTCATCTTCCTCAAGCAGCTGGGCAAGGTTAGACAACACACACGCCACCACTCTCTGTCTCTCACTCACTCTCTGTGTCTCACTCACTCTCTGTCTCTCTGTCACTCTCTCTGTCACTCACTCTGTCTCAATTCAAGGGGCTTTATTGGCATGGGAAACATGTGTTAACATTGCCAAAGCAAGTGAAGTAGATAATATACAAAAGTAAAATGAACAATAAAAAGGAACAGTAAACATTACACTCACAGAAGTTCCCAAAGAATAAAGACATTTCAAATGTCATATATATATATATATATATATATATATATATATATATATATATATATATATATATATATATATATATATATATATATATATATATATATATATATATGTCATATATATATATATATATATATATATATATATATATATATATATTATTCTTTGTACTTTAACCATTTGTACATAGTTACAACGCTGTATATATATATATATATACAGCGTTGTAACTATGTACAAATGGTTAAAGTACAAAAGGGAAAATAAATAACCCATATTTATGCTTGTATTTACAATGGTGTTTGTTCTTCACTGGTTGACCTTTTCTTGTGGCAACGGGTCACAAATCTTGCTGCTGTGATGGAACACTGTGGTATTTTGCTCAGTAGATATGGGAGTCGCTCTGTCGCTCTTTTTCTCTCTTTTCACTCCCTCTGCACATTTTACTCTCTCTAACTCCCTCCCTCTCCACACTTTTTATTCCCCCCCTCTCTCTCTCTCTCTCTCTCTCTCTCTCTCTCTCTCTCTCTCTCTCTCTCTCTCTCTCTCTCTCTCTCTCTCTCTCTCTCTCTCTCGCTCTCTCTCTCTCTCTCTCTCTCTCAGGGTAACTTTGGCAGTGTGGAGATGTGTAGGTATGACCCTCTGCAGGATAACACTGGGGAGGTTGTGGCAGTCAAGAAGCTGCAGCACAGCACAGCAGAACACCTCCGAGACTTTGAACGGGAGATAGAGATCCTCAAGTCCCTTCAGCATGACAACATCGTCAAGTACAAGGGAGTGTGTTACAGTGCTGGTGAGATTTACCATCATCATAACTAGAGAAACTTAAATCACCAAGGCAGGGAATCAGTGCATCTTAAGGATTGGCCCCTTTTCTCCCATTTTCACCTAAAATGATATACCCAAATCTAACAGGCTCCGGACCTGATCCAAGGATATGCATTTTCTTGGTACCATTTGAAAGGAAACACTTTGAAGTTTGTGGAAATGGGAAATGAATGTAGGAGAATATTTTTTATTTTTTTACCTTTATTTAACTAGGCAAGTCAGTTAAGAACAAATTCTTATTTTCAATGACGGCCTAGGAACAGTGGGTTAACTGCCTTGTTCAGGGGCAGAACAACAGATTTGTACCTTGTCAGCTCGGGGATTTGAACTTGCAACCTTCTGGTTGCTAGTCCAACACTCTAACCACTAGGCTACTCTAGATCTGGTAAAAGATAATACAAAGAAAAAAAACATGCTTTTCTTGTTTGTTTTCTTGTTTCATCTTTGAAATGCAAGAGAAAGGCCATAATGTATTATTCCAGCCAAGGCACAATTTGGATTCTGGCCACTAGATGACAGCAGTGTATGTGTAAAGTTTTAGACAGATCCAATGAACCATTGCATATCTGTTCAAAATGTTGTCTCAAGACCGCCCAAATGTGACTAATTGGTTTATTAATACATTTTCAAGTTCATAATTGTACACTCTCCTCAAACAATAGCATGGGTGAATTACCAAGGCAGGTGATCAGTGCATCGTGTCCATTTTGTGAAAGACAGGCCAGGGTTGTGTTTAGTAGCGCAGAGGTTTTCAAACCTTTTCCTCTGGGACCTCCGGATATTTCACAATGTTATTGTAGCCGTGGACTGATTTCCCTAATCAGGGGCTTGTTAATTAGCTGACCAGTTCAATCAGGAACGGCTGAGGGCCCCTGAAGAGAGGGGCCCTCAGCGTACACTGTAATAAGACATTTTGCAAGGTAAAACAAACATCTCCAGACTGTAGCTCTCCATAAAAATAAATAAAATGGAGTAAGACCCTGATCTCCTCTTCCTCTGTTCTGTCTGTCTGACCCTCTGTTCTCTCTCTGGCCCTCTGTTCTGTCTGTTTGACCCTCTGTTCTCTCTCTCTGGCCCTCTGTTCTGTCTGTGTCTGTCTGACCCTCTCTCTCCCTCCCTCTGTTGGGTTCCTCTCTGACCCTCTGTTCTGTCTGTCTGACCCTCTGTTCTCTCTCTGGCCCTCTGTTCTGTCTGTGTCTGTCTGACCCTCTCTCTCCCTCCCTCTGTTGGGTTCCTCTCTGACCCTCTGTTCTGTGTCTGTCTGACCCTCTGTTCTGTGTCTGTCTGACCCTCTCTCTCCCTCCCTCTGTTAGGTTCCTCTCTGACCCTCTGTTCTGTGTCTGTCTGACCCTCTCTCTCCCTCCCTCTGTTGGGTGCCTGTCTGACCCTCTTCTTCCCCTATTCCTAGGCCGGAGGAACCTGCGTCTCATCATGGAGTACCTCCCCTACGGCAGTCTGAGGGACTACCTCATCAAGAACAAGGCCCGCTTCGACTACAAGAAGCTCCTGCACTACGCCTCACAGATCTGCAAGGTACACTACTTCTCTACTCCTGTAATGCTGTACTCCTCTACTCCTGTAATGCTGTACTCCTCTACTCCTGTAATATTCTCCTGTAATGCTGTACTCCTGTAATGCTGTACTCCTGTAATGCTGTACTCCTGTAATACTGTAATGCTGTACTACTCTCCTCCTGTAATACTGTACTCCTGTAATGCTGTACTCCTCTATTCCTGTAATACTGTAATCCTGTAATATTCTCCTGTAATACTGTACTCCTGTAATGCTGTAATGATGTACTCCTGTAATACTGTACTCCTGTAATACTGTACTCCTGTAATGCTGTACTCCTCTACTCCTGTAATGCTGTACTCCTGTAATATTCTACTGTACTCCTCTACTCCTGTAATGCTGTACTCCTGTAATATTCTCCTGTACTCCTGTATTACTGTACTCCTGTAATGCTGTACTCCTCTACTCCTGTAATACTGTACTCCTGTAATGCTGTACTCCTCTAATCCTGTAATGCTGTACTCCTGTAATACTGTACTCCTGTAATACTGTACTCCTCTACTCCTGCAATGCTGTACTCCTCTACTCCTGTAATACTGTAATGCTGTACTCCTGTAATACTGTACTCCTGTAATGCTGTACTCCTCTACTCCTGTAATACTGTAATGCTGTACTCCTGTAATACTGTACTCCTGTAATATTCTCCTATAATCCTGTACTCCTGTAATCCTGTAAAAACAGCTATACGGAGATGGTATGTTATACCATCAATCAATCAATCAAATGATGGTGATGATAATTGATGTTATGTCATCACTGCTGCTCATCATTACTGAGGTCAAAAGAAACCAGCGGAAAGAAATGTCTCTTACAATGAATTGAACCATCAGTTAAAATGTGTTTTATCAATATCTATTTGAGAAGTATGTATGTAGATATATTGTTGAGGTATGTGGAGCATCCTTGGTGTTTCCCATGGTAAAACAACAGCCTTTCCTCCACCTGTGTGTTCTGTAGGGCATGGACTACCTGGCGACCAAACGCTACATCCACCGTGACTTGGCCACGCGTAACATCCTGGTAGAGAGTGAGCTGAGGGTGAAGATAGGAGACTTTGGCCTTACCAAGGTCCTGCCTCAGGACAAGGACTACTACACTGTCAGAGAGCCGGGAGAGAGCCCCATCTTCTGGTGAGAAAAGATACCACAACTTTTCTCAGCAGACCGAGGGGAGAATCATACGTTTGTTTCCCTCCAACATCTCTTAGTCTTTTGAATGAGTCTGCATATTTTTTTTCCTGATTTGAAAGTAATCTGGATTTTTCTGACACAATCCTCCTATGCATGTATTTTGTGTGTGAGTTTATTTGACTTTGTTGTGTTGAAGGTATGCCCCAGAGTCTCTGACAGAGAGTAAGTTTTCAGTGGGCTCTGACGTGTGGAGCTTTGGAGTGGTCCTCTATGAGCTGTTCAGTGACAAGAACTGCAGTCCTCCGGCAGTACGTATCTTCTTCTGCTCCCCTTCTTCCACCTCACACTTTCACTTTTCATCTGTAATGCTCTGATGCCTCCTCTGTCTCAGTCAACCTTTCTCTCTTTGATGCCTCTGTCTCAGTCAACCTTTCTCTCTTTGAGGCCTCCTCTGTCAACCTTTCTCTCTTTGATGCCTCCTCTGTCTCTGTCAACCTTTCTCTCTTTGATGCCTCCTCTGTCTCAGTCAACCTTTCTCTCTTTGATGCCTCTGTCTCAGTCAACCTTTCTCTCTTTGATGCCTCTGTCTCAGTCAACCTTTCTCTCTTTGATGCCTCCTCTGTCAACCTTTCTCTCTTTGATGCCTCCTCTGTCTCTGTCAACCTTTCTCTCTTTGATGCCTCCTCTGTCTCAGTCAACCTTTCTCTCTTTGATGCCTCCTCTGTCTCAGTCAACCTTTCTCTCTTTGATGCCTCTGTCTCAGTCAACCTTTCTCTCTTTGATGCCTCCTCTGTCAACCTTTCTCTCTTTGATGCCTCCTCTGTCAACCTTTCTCTCTTTGATGCCTCCTCTGTCAACCTTTCTCTCTTTGATGCCTCCTCTGTCAACCTTTCTCTCTTTGATGCCTCCTCTGTCTCAGTCAACCTTTCTCTCTTTGATGCCTCCTCTGTCTCAGTCAACCTTTCTCTCTTTGATGCCTCCTCTGTCTCAGTCAACCTTTCTCTCTTTGATGCCTCCTCTGTCTCAGTCAACCTTTCTCTCTTTGATGCCTCTGTCTCAGTCAACCTTTCTCTCTTTGATGCCTCTGTCTCAGTCAACCTTTCACTCTTTGATGCCTCCTCTGTCAACCTTTCTCTCTTTGATGCCTCCTCTGTCAACCTTTCTCTCTTTGATGCCTCCTCTGTCTCAGTCAGTCAACCTTTCTCTCTTTGATGCCTCCTCTGTCAACCTTTCTCTCTTTGATGCCTCCTCTGTCTCCGTCAGTCAACCTTTCTCTCTTTGATGCTGCTTACTGTGGAAAGAGCTTGAATAACATTTGTTATATTCTATTGAGACGTTCTTATCCCATTGTGGTCTCTGTACAAGGTTTATAGATAATTCCACTAATGCATTTCTCTTTGCAAATTTGATTAGTTCACCTGCCATCCTGCTGTAATTAACACAGCTCTTACCGCCACTTCCCACTTCCTCCTCCTCCTTCTCCCTCCCTCTCCTCCCCTCATCCTCCCCCTCATCATCATCATCCTCCCCCTATTTCTCATCCTGCTCCTCTTTCTCATTCCCCCCTCCTCCTCCTCTCCAGGCGTTCATGGATAAGATGGGCCGTGACAAGCAGGGTCAGATGATAGTGTATCACCTCATAGATCTCCTGAAGAAAGGATACAGACTGCCTGCTCCCCAGGGATGCCCTGAGGAGGTGAGTCTGTCTGTCTAATTTAGTGTCCCTCTGATTGCAACGTAACCTTGAGCCTCCCTCTGTACCCCTCAGATCCAGCACATGATGACCGAGTGCTGGAACATTGACCCAGCCCTGCGGCCCACCTTCGAGAAGTTAGCCCAGACCGTGGACATGTTCCGGGACAGTAAGGAGGGCTGAGGAACCCTTCCTGGAGGCCTCTGCTGGAGGCGCCTGGCCCAGCCCACACCGATCACCTGGGTTGTGTTCATTAGGCACCAAACGGACTGAAAGGGATTACCTGGACTTGTCCAATAAGAAACGCTCAGTTTCCTTTTCTGTTGCAAAGCGCTTTGCTACGGTGTGCCCTAATGAATACATCCCTGACGACGCCTCAACTCTAAAAGACGACGACATTGAAGTCACCTGACCCAACCGTCTTCTGGAGCAGAGCGCAGAAAACGGGGGAGTATTACCAATGGTATTCTGGGACAAAGTCTCAAAAATGGTCTACTTTGTGATCTAACCTAGCCACTTTCTCAGGGATTCTGGGGATCTCTGAAATTACCATATGCTGTTACTTTGTTGCCGTCATTTCTCCATTTGGAGATGTTTTCACTGTTTGACTTCTTTCAGACTCTGACTCTCTCCAGCACAGAACACCCAGCTGTTGATGATGTGTTAACGGCAACACAGAACACCCAGCTGTTGATGATGTGTTAACGGCGACACAGAACACCCAGCTGTTGATGATGTGTTAACGGCAGCACAGAACACCCAGCTGTTGATGTGTTAACGGCAACACAGAACACCCAGCTGTTGATGATGTGTTAACGGCAACACAGAACACCCAGCTGTTGATGATGTGTTAACGGCGACACAGAACACCCAGCTGTTGATGATGTGTTAACGGCAGCACAGAACACCCAGCTGTTGATGTGTTAACGGCAACACAGAACACCCAGCTGTTGATGTGTTAACGGCAACACAGAACACCCAGCTGTTGATGTGTTAACGGCAACACAGAACACCCAGCTGTTGATGTGTTAACGGCAACACAGAACACCCAGCTGTTGATGTGTTAACGGCAACACAGAACACCCAGCTGTTGATGTGTTAACGGCAACACAGAACACCCAGCTGTTGATGTGTTAACGGCAACACAGAACACCCAGCTGTTGATGATGTGTTAACGGCAACACAGAACACCCAGCTGTTGATGATGTGTTAACGGCAACACAGAACACCCAGCTGTTGATGATGTGTTAACGGCAACACAGAACACCCAGCTGTTGATGATGTGTTAACGGCAGCACAGAACACCCAGCTGTTGATGATGTGTTAACGGCAACACAGAACACCCAGCTGTTGATGTGTTAACGGCGGCACAGAACACCCAGCTGTTGATGTGTTAACGGCAACACAGAACACCCAGCTGTTGATGTGTTAACGGCAACACAGAACACCCAGCTGTTGATGTGTTAACGGCAACACAGAACACCCAGCTGTTGATGATGTGTTAACGGCAACACAGAACACCCAGCTGTTGATGATGTGTTAACGGCAACACAGAACACCCAGCTGTTGATGATGTGTTAACGGCAGCACAGAACACCCAGCTGTTGATGTGTTAACGGCAGCACAGAACACCCAGCTGTTGATGATGTGTTAACGGCAACACAGAACACCCAGCTGTTGATGATGTGTTAACGGCAGCACAGAACACCCAGCTGTTGATGTGTTAACGGCAACACAGAACACCCAGCTGTTGATGATGTGTTAACGGCAACACAGAACACCCAGCTGTTGATGATGTGTTAACGGCAACACAGAACACCCAGCTGTTGATGATGTGTTAACGGCAACACAGAACACCCAGCTGTTGATGATGTGTTAACGGCAGCACAGAACACCCAGCTGTTGATGATGTGTTAACGGCAGCACAGAACACCCAGCTGTTGATGATGTGTTAACGGCAGCACAGAACACCCAGCTGTTGATGATGTGTTAACGGCAACACAGAAGGCACGTGAGGGAAAGCAACACAGAATATGTACTGTACAGTTGGTAAAGGATGGTCAACTGCCTTCTTCCTGAACTCAAGTGGATTATGTCAAACCACATTTCTCTTTTTCACCTAAGGGAAGAACTAATAAAGCAATACTGCTTTTAGAGACACAAAGCCGTGGGAGGAAAGGGTGATGAAAAAACAATGAAGGGACATGTTTGACAAAGGGTGCAACCTTTATTTTATTTTTTCTCTAAGCACCCGCCTACTTATCGTCGTACCCTGAAATCTTGGGCTCTTGCAAAGTAACATGCAGAAGGAATTGTTGACTTATGTGCTTCCCCTTTTATAATATTCTATAACGTGACAAGTCTAGGATGCTGTGCACTGCCAGTTGGAAAATGTCTTCGTTATAGTGTCGCTACATAGCAATATTTGGAATGAGACTGACTAAATGGTGTCGGTGAAAGCATCAACAGACGAGAAGTGCAGAGATGAGGTGGAATTTCAGTTCATGGACATTTAAGTAGGTTTGCAGGTTAGCCTAGCGGTTAGAGCAAACGGTCTCTGGTTCGATTATCCAAGCCGACAAGGTGAAAAACTGTGCCCTTGAGCGAAGTACTTCATTTACTCCAGGGGCGTTGTACTACTGTGGTTAAAACAACACATTTCACTACTCCTATCTGGTGTGTAACAAAACACATAGTGCCCCCTTGTGACAAAACACATAGTGACCCCCTGTGACAAAACACATAGTGCCCCCCTGTGACAAAACACATAGTGCCCCCCTGTGACAAAACACATAGTGCCCCCCTGTGACAAAACACATGTCCTGTCCTGTGACCTGTCCATACAGAGTCATCGTGAAGAACATGCCCATAGAGATGCAATGTAATGCTGTCTTTAATTCTGTCAGAGTGACTCTATGATCTGTAACTGTAAAGCAGCAATGTGGGCTGACAGGCTTTGTTTGTCCCACTACTCTATTGTAATAATGGAGTTTAATCCAGCGATCATCGACTAGATCCAGAAGCAGGCCGATATGTTTTGGTTTTCTTCTTGAGCGGATGGTCAGAGGGTTGGAACATAATTACAAATAATTTGTGAACAGCAAATTGACCGCAAGAAGCACAAACAGATGTTTGTCTAAAACATAATAATGTCAAACCTTCCTTAAATTTGTATACGATCACATTGTGTCTATTATGCATGATGGTAATACAGATTTCTTACACATTTTTTTAAAACATTTTTGCTCAGAATAAAACCACCCATGGTTCAAATTTGGCCCACGGGCCGCCAGTCGGGGAACCCTGGTTTAATCTGTCTGCTTGTTTGTTGCTGTCTACCTTTTATTGAATGTTATGGTAGCTGTGCTGACAGTCATACATGATGCCGTCATGTCAAGGTCAGGGTTTTGTGTGAACAAGTTTTTTTTTTCATAAAAAATCATAACAGGATCATGAAGAAGTGGGAAGTATTTAGAAAAAAAATATACAAGTCAGTATTTCCCTGTGTTTGCGTGTTGAATGTAAATCTGCTGTTGTTGAATATGAATAATAATCCATAGGCTAAATTGATTGTAAACTATCAGCTATTTTATATCAAAGCAGTCAATGTTATTGCAGAACTGGTCAGAAATGGCTTTTGTTGCTTTGGGCAACCTTCATGTTTTTTATTTATAGGAGAGCCACTATTAAAGTTGAACTGCAATGTTATTTGGTTGTAGTCATCCTGTCTTGCCTCACATTAAACATATTAGATTGATCAGTGGTTCGTCTCTGTTAACGTCTCCGTCCACACTGTAGTCAGCTCTCAAATATCATTTACACATGGTGAAGATGCTCGCAGCTCCTCCTGAGAGAAACACAGTGAAGATGCTCGCAGCTCCTCCTGAGAGAAACACAGTGAAGATGCTCGCAGCTCCTCCTGAGAGAGACACAGTGAAGATGCTCGCAGCTCCTCCTGAGAGAGACACAGTGAAAATGCTCGCAGCTCCTCCTGAGAGAGACACAGTGAAAATGCTCGCAGCTCCTCCTGAGAGAGACATGTCTCCTCAATGCCTTGACTGAGCTTGTCAATTACAGGTAAAATACAGGCAATTGTCTTTCATGATCGCTTTGAGACTAAATGGGGTTGAATCGTCATGAGTAAACTAGCTTTGAGGTCTGTCACAGGTACACCTGGGTGGTGGTGCTAAGTGTAACCGATGTTCTGTAGAAGCGTGGTAGTCATTGCAATAACCGTGATTGTGACTGATGGATCAGTGGTTTTACCTCTGGTAGAATGCACGTATGAAATCATTCATTTTTATTAGAATAATAAATATCTTATTTTGCAATAGCATTATATTCATTTTTTTTTTGTTTTGCTTTTCCATTGAGTGGATGAGACATTTTGACATGGACAAGATGTGATTTCCAAAAGATACTTTATATTGATATTTGATTAGTTTAACATTTTACATACACAACATATTTTCTCAGTATTGTAATGGGGTATTTGTGGTGGGTTGTTACATGTTTCATGTCATTCAAACTATTTTATTTCTCAGGGAAGTACAATGATGCTCTTGCTTCAGTAGCAAAGTCATGAATTTAACGATGAGACAAAATTTGAGCAATTAAAAATTAAATGTAAACTATTTTCCTTTCACAATATACAGAAAAGTATACAAAGCCGTTTTTAAAGTTCCCCCATCAACAACCCAAACCTTGTGATTATCTGGAAACACTGAAATTAACATTTAAAACTGCTGTCTCTCACACCCAGTCCATCAACACAGAGAGAAGGCGGAGCTCTCCTCACCCTGTACAGAAAGGAGAATTTGAGTAACGTTCTCCGTTCTGTACAGGGGGAGCTCCCTCAGCCAGTGTCCACCTCCACTACCTCTGTACTACCCCAGTCTCACTCAGCACAGACGCCCAATGTCATTCTTAGTGCAACCCTGGTTACAGCACATGCCAGCTAAGCCCAGGGAAAAGTTCCTCTTTTGTCTGTCGCGGCGTGGCCAGTTGATGCTCGGGTTCTTGGCCACTCCTCCCAGCGCTGAAGCCTGGTTCTGAAGCCCCTCGCTGGGGTTGACATCAACCATTAACCCCCTATGGTCTCCCACTCCGCCCAAGAGTGAGAGGAGGTCTGCCAGGGAGGATGAAGAGGAGAGCTGGAGAGGGTGGTCTGCTGCCTGGTCTAGACCATGTCCGTGAGGCCAGTTGATTCTGCTGTCCTCGCCCTCTGTGACATCACTATAGGAACCGGGCTGGAAGGGATCTGGAAGGAGTCAGAGCAGAGGGAGTGGTACAGTTGGTGTTGACACCCGTTTTATTTTTATACATTTTGGGGGGGTTAAGATCTCCACTGCATAGACTAATGTGAATACTGGTACAAAGTGAATACATAAAAGGCCTGAAAATCCCTCCAAAATACAAAATGAGTTGGGTTCTTTTTTTAAATGTTGTACTTTTCCCACCATGTGTCAAGACACCTTAACAATTAATATATGGGAAAATCAGAGGTCCTAGACTGTTTCTGCATGGATAGCAATCTCAGAAACCATGCTTGAGTGCCATGCGGACACACCTGGCTAAATAAATTGAAAGAGCTCTGAACAACCGTTGAATAGGAAATTACAAATTAGCCTAACTGGCACAACAATTAACCTATGATTGCATTTCAATTAGGCTACTTCTCAGTAATCAGGGTACCATTTTCTTTGAGGCAAAAGTAGGGCACGCTCATTTTCCAATCAAGGAGCTGTCTGTGGTGCTGAAGTGGCATTATCAAGCAGATTAGGTTTCTTCGACGTTCTCGGACAAAATACTACTTCCAAAAATGTGACTTTCGAAACGTTAGAAAACAACTTTGATTTTAGAATATAGCTACTGTTTTAACTTTAACACAATGGAAATTAATAATGTAGCTCATGTTAAAGTTTTTTTTTAATCAGCTTTCAAAAACGTTCGCATGAAAGTAACAAGATTATACAGCAGCTGCGAATAAAAGTCAGTTTTACATGACCGACGAGTGTTTGCGTTTAGAAGACCGTAAATTATGTTTTAGCAGACGTACCCAAGTGTTCATCTAAGGATCGTTTCCAACGGGACCCGCCGCACGTGAAGATAACGGCTCTTATGAACTCTCTGCCGCACAGTTTCACCCCGTAGTCTCGTGATAGGCTTTGAGCGCTCGCACACAAGAACAAACTACCAACACACACAAGGATCACAGTAGTAAGCTTTAGAGGCATTTTCAGTTAAAGAAGTAGAGCTGGTTTCGTTGTAGAGATCAACTGAAGTCGCCCTAGCGTGCAGTCCTGGTGCAAGTATGAAGAGTTTCTTTAGATGCTGTTGCTACTCTATCAGTCAACGTTTTCTGTCAATGTAGACGTCAGTAGGATATCATGAAGTGACTCTCTCGCTACCATTTGCAGCTTCTTATAGTCTCTACCCCTCACCATCTTGTGTGCGAGTCATGATATCCTACTCTCCATACACATCAACCTGATGCCAACTCCTCTTCCTCCCCAACATGCTCGCTCACACACGCGCACGCGCATACATATCACGCATACGCGTACATTGCACACACACCTACGCACGTGTGCATTCTCTCTCACACACGCACGCACACACTTAAATGTGTAATAATTAATGACCTCATATTTGTAGTTTTTCAGTATTCCGAGTATAATTTCTTTCATATGGCAGAATTACAGTGACATATCTGTGTTTGGGTTTGGTGTGGTTCTAGAGAAACAGCTCAGAGCTAAACACCTGAGACTGGCTCCAATCAAATCTTAATCTACAATAAACAACTTGTGTTGTAAATGATGACAGGCTAATAACTGACCCTGTGTGTGTGTGTGTGTGTGTGTGTGTGTGGAGATGGTACTATGACAGCAGAAAATGAATCATTTCTGTGGAAATGGATGGAGACGATGTTTTTCTATTTGAGAAAGTAAACTTTGTCAAGAGAAATATCAGACCATTGTCTTTTATTCAAGTTAGGGAAAGTATCATCAGCAGTAATATGATGTACATATCGTCACACAATGTGACATGTAATGTCCATGAATAGGTTACATACTATGTTCAATGTACTGCGATACAGTGCCTGCACCACTCGGGATCAATAACTTCTTTAAATGGCCAAATACAATAAACAGACTATGAATGTAAAGCGCTGGTACTTTGGCAATACTTGTTAGCCAAAAGAAGGTACATGATAGGATATTTATAGTGCACATGTATTAAAAGATAAATTAGACTGTTCTTTTTTTACAAACACTGTGGACAGTTATGCATGGATGAGTATTGACTTCAACTGGTGAGCAATTGAGGTCACTTGTAATGTGGGCACATTCTAAGGGTTAGGGTTAGGGTTAGGTATTGTTGTAATGGTAATGGTAAGTTCTTGTAATGGTAATGTGGGCACATTCTAAAGGTTAGGGTTAGGGTTAGGTATTGTTGTAATGGTAATGTGGGCACATTCTAAAGGTTTCTATATCTGGGCACCGTTGGTGTGGATTATTCTAAAACAGTACAGATTCTGATCACAACAATCATTTCTCGTTCACCTCAATAAGTGTCCTCTATGGATGGGTGGCTGTAATATTTTACCTTCGGAACGATCGGAAACTCAATATCTATCTGGGTATGTTGCTAACCAAGTTTCCAACACGTATTTAACACTTGCAAGGTCATTTTGAACAGTTTTGGACATCTGAACGTTATGGGAGTTTTACAGGACAGAGTTTCCGATCATTCCAATCAGTGGAGGCTCCTCAGATGAGGAAGGGGAGGACCATCCTCCTCAGTGAATTTCACAAAAATGGTAAAACATTTAAAAAGTTATCCTTTTTAGATAAAACTTCACTAACTATATTCACCATGTTGTGTTGCTAACATGTTGTGTTGTCATGTTTAGCTGCCGTGCTATGTTGCTGTCTTAGATTTCTGTTTATGTGGTGTTGTGGTGTCTCTCTTGTTGTGCTCTGTGTTTTGTCCTATTTTTTTTTTTTTATCCCAGCCCCCGTCCCCACAGGAGGCTTTTTGCCTCTTGGTAGGCCGTCATTGTCAATAAGAATTTGTTCTTAACTGACTTGCCTAGTTAAATAAAGGTTCAATTTAAATTGTTTAAATATATATTCACGTCACCAAATAATTGATTAAAACTGTTTTGCCATGAAAGTCTACAGTAGCCTCAACAGCACTCTGTAGGGTAGCACCATGGTGTAGCCGGAGGACAGCTAGCTTTCGTCCTCCTCTGGGAACATTGACTTCAGTACAAAACCTTGGAGGCTCACCCCCTTCCATAGACTTACACAGTAATTATGACAACTTCCGGAGGACGTCCTCCAACCTATCAGAGCTCTTGCAGCATGAACTGACATGTTGTCCACCCAAAGGATCAGAGAATGAATCTAGTACTGAAAGCACAATCTACAGCTAGCTAGCACTGCTGTGCATAAAATGTGTTGAGTATTTTTACTGAAAGAGTGAGAAAGACAATAGTTGAACAGTTTTTAACAAATTGATTTTTTCAAAAATGAAAGAGAAGTAAGAGAGCGAGATCATAATTTGTTTCAGTTTCACTTAGTTAGCTGAAAAATGCAGCTGGCTAGTTTAGCCTAATGAAACACCCTGCTCAAACAGAGGGATGCTATGTTAGCTATCTGGCTATGGCTATCCAACACAACACTGGAACTCTTCCAAGTCAAGGTAAGCTTTCGGTTGTACAAATGTATTGCCATTGGGGCCTGCCGATGTAACTGCTTACTGACTATACACTTTAACGTTACTGCATGATTGTAGCGGGCTTACTAACACATTAGTTCTAGTATCTATGTTGACTATGACGTTACTTTAACTAATATGGTGACAACGATGTACGCTGTGTAGCAGTTATGATATGGTGTGGCTTGGAAAGTTCACATATGCCTGGCTACATAGAGCTGATGTGTTGTGCATTGAAGTCCACAAACGAAGGGAAAACGTGAGAGGAGGAGAGCGCATAGATGTGAGGAAAACAACGTGGCTGCTATGAAAGTGAACTGAGTTTACTCGTAATTAGGGCTGTATATGAAAAACTTTTCTTGAACAGAAGCAAACGTAGTGAAACAGGGATAAACATACCTGAATTTGTCCAATAGAAACTCTCGTTTGCAACTGTTGGAATAATGATTACAGCCTAGATCAAGTAGATGCAGGCAAGAGTGAGCAGGGCGGTATTGAATGTGTCACTGTCTGTCCATGTGTTACTGTCAGTCACGTCACATTTTTCTCTCGACCTGTGTGCACATAAGTTGTAAACTTTCATTCATAGGCTAGGTTGTAGCAACCTTATGATGGGTATAGAGAGAATTAGAGTATCATATTGTAGCCTAAACCTATCAATGTTACTGTACATAGAACTAGGTGAATGGAATATAAATGACAGTCATACAATATGCTGTAATCGAAATAAGGCCATGATCATGAAGAAAAAAATATTGTCCTCCCTCATCATAAACGGCACGACTGACACTAATTCTAAACGCAACATAACTGAGGCGAAGACTTGATGAAAATTGATCTTGGGGACAGAGGAGCTTCACTCACTGACTTCCAGGGGTGGAGATCAGAGGTGTGAACAACCCTGAACAACACCCACCCATGGCAGGACAGTGTTTGTGTCATTTCTCAAAGAGGGAGCTCAGGGAGCTCTTCTTACCTTCTCAATGCTCACGAAGTTGGGCACACCACTTGGAATGTCCAATCGGTCCTGCTCTGAGACCATGGTGCTCTCTGCCTCATCTGGGGACACACACAGACAGAAAGTGACATCAATCAGAGAGCAAAGAAAACAAGCAAGCAAAGAAAAAGATCAGGAAAATGTGTATTTTGCTTTCAATGCGGATACTGATATTAAAATGAATATGTGGTGGTCTGGCTCCAGTAATGTTGAAATTACAGCTGCCATACTGTAGTAACTGACTACAATAATATTGTTTTCTCACGTTCAATTTAGGCTGAGGCTGCATTTCCCACGGTAACCGCCCCCTGGAAGCCATTTCCCCAGAGCAAAACATCTGTATCACATTCTGCATGATGTTTCTTTACCTCTACTTTAAGCACACATTTTTGTGTGTCAATCGTGAATGATAATTCTTCAAGTTGCCAACCATTTGATCTCAATCAGTTACATGGGAATATGCATTTAGATCTTGAGTTAAGTACAGTGTTGTTTTGCGTTATGTACACTGAGTGAATTTTAGAGCAGATGGTGTTGACAAACTGTATCCTACCTGTGTTTTGTTTCAATCAAAGCACATATTTTGCCTGTGTAACCGATGTGAAATGGCTAGCTAGTTAGCGGGGTGCGCGCTAATAGCGTTTCAGTCAGTGACGTCACTCGCGCTGAGACTGGGAGTAGTTGTTCCCCTGTGGAGCGATGGGTAACGATGCTTCGAGGGTGGCTGTTGGTGGTGTGTGCAGAGGGAACCTACCTGGTTCAAGCCCAGGTAGGGGCGAGGAGAGGGACGGAACCTATACTGTTACACCTAGAGTTGTGTGCTGTTGTGTTCTGGCCGCATGAGAGAAACATGCGACCGTTCGCACAATCATCCAAAAAATGTCATAAGATTAGGTAGTGTTTTTCGTCTTATAGTTACGTTGTGCTATTATGTTCGGTTCAGTTATGTAGAATACTATCGTTAGTATTGCGATCTTGCAGACATTGATTCAGCTTTGATCTAACTTAAGTGCCATTCGCCAGAATACCCTGTTCTCTGGGCAGCCGAGCGAATAGAGCAGAGACTGTGCGTAAACTATAGAATCGCGAAAATGTGCAGAAGTTTAGAATTTTTAGCTATCGGGAACCGACTTCCAGAGAATTAAGAAACGCAGCCACTCTGTTAAATGTATCCATTGAATGACGTTTGAGGACTGGAATGCCTAGCAAGGTTTCTGGTTTTCAGAATGAAAATCAAACTTTCTGCTTGAGGCGGTTTTAGTCTTGAAATTGGGAGATTTTAATCCTCATTTGTTCAAATCTTTTGGTGACATCACCATTATAGACGTGATTGTGAGCTAAAATAGAGGGGACTAATACCATTTCCCCAACACTGAGCTGAGCCTAGCTGTACTGCGTTGGTCTGGTTACGCATCCAGCATAATTTCTGGAACCTTGCTGGAAAGGACAATGTGAAAATATGTTGGAGTGTACACAGTACGTTTCAGGTCAGCTGTCAGTACACGTGGTAAAGAGAGAAGTACGTACTCCCCATGTGGTAGATACGCGTTCCATACGCCATGTCCATCTGATAGGCCAGAACGAAGCTGAGAGGTATGACGGGGGCAGAAGGCCAGCTTCCTCTTCTTAATAGCACTGCTCACGTGGGGATAGAGGTACATTAGACAGTCACAGAGATCAACTAACACCTAAAACAATCATTCAAACGCGTGAAACCAAACCAATATATACATTTGTGCATAGGTGGGGCACACATTTAGCCTATATTATCAACATGGACAGGGCTTGTGTTGGCATCCAAAGACAGAGATGTTTTATTTTATTTGATTTCACCTTTATTTGACCAGGTAGGTTAGTTGAGAACAAGTTCTCATTTACAACTGTGACCTGGTCAAGATAAAGCAAAGCAGTTCGACACATACAACAACACAGAGTTACACACGGAATAAACAAACATACAGTCAATAACACAGTAGAAAACAAAAGACTTAAAACAATCATGATTTGCTTAAAAACAATTGATATGATTTATTTTTAAATCCCACTAGCTAGCTTCACTCATAACATTATGGGCAACGTATTTATATGTTTGTTATGACGAAGATGTCGATGGGCAGAAACTACATCTGCGACCCTGTACATGTGACTATTAAACACTTTGAATCTGAAACTACTGAACCATAACCTGTATGTGAATAGCAGGTAATGAACTGTGTACACACATCACACTGCTGTAAATAAAACAGTAGTTTGGCTTTAAAAGTCCACTGCACTTCACATGAGTCAGTTACCCCTCTAATCCTTTAGATCAGTGAGCATCTCACACCTAACAGGTAGGAAATATAGTCACTCAGCTCGGCAAGAAATGGCAACAGCAGTGGTCCTAGGTACATTTCAGAAGATCCAACCATCTGTTAACACTGAAGCTTCCTGCCATCCAGGACCTTTACAGCAGGCGGTGTCAGAGGAAGGCCCTAATAATTGTCAAAGACTCCAGCCACCCTAGTCCATAGACAGTTTTCTCTGCTACAGCACGGCAAGCAGTAGCGGAGTGCCAAGTCTAGGTCCAAGAGGCTTCTAAACAGCTTTTACCCCCCAAGCCATAAGACTCCTGAACAGCTAATTAAATGGCTACCCAGACTATTCGCATTGTCCCCCCCCCTTTTACACCGCTGGTACTCTCTGTTGCTATCGTCTATGCATAGTCACTTTAATAACTCTACCTACATGTATCAGATATGAAGGTAAGACCCAGATGCAGACAACGTTGAATTAACAATGGTTTAATAATCCAACAGGGGCAGACAATAGACAGGTCAAGGCAGGCTATAGACAGGTCAAGGGAGGCAATAGACAGGTCAAGGCAGACAATAGACAGGTCAAGGCAGACAATAGACAGGTCAAGGCAGGCAATAGACAGGTCAAGGGAGGCAATAGACAGGTCAAGGCAGACAATAGACAGGTCAAGGCAGACAATAGACAGGTCAAGGCAGACAATAGACAGGTCAAGGGAGACAATAGACAGGTCAAGGCAGGCAATAGACAGGTCAAGGCAGACAATAGACAGGTCAAGGGAGACAATAGACAGGTCAAGGCAGACAATAGACAGGTCAAGGCAGACAATAGACAGGTCAAGGCAGGCAATAGACAGGTCAAGGCAGACAATAGACAGGTCAAGGCAGACAATAGACAGGTCAAGGCAGACAATAGACAGGTCAAGGCAGACAATAGACAGGTCAAGGCAGACAATAGACAGGTCAAGGAGACAATAGACAGGTCAAGGAGACAATAGACAGGTCAAGGCAGACAATAGACAGGTCAAGGCAGACAATAGACAGGTCAAGGCAGACAATAGACAGGTCAAGGCAGGCAATAGACAGGTCAAGGGAGACAATAGACAGGTCAAGGGAGACAATAGACAGGTCAAGGCAGACAATAGACAGGTCAAGGCAGACAATAGACAGGTCAAGGCAGACAATAGACAGGTCAAGGCAGACAATAGACAGGTCAAGGCGACAATAGACAGGTCAAGGCAGACAATAGACAGGTCAAGGCAGACAATAGACAGGTCAAGGAGACAATAGACAGGTCAAGGCAGACAATAGACAGGTCAAGGAGACAATAGACAGGTCAAGGAGACAATAGACAGGTCAAGGAGACAATAGACAGGTCAAGGAGACAATAGACAGGTCAAGGAGACAATAGACAGGTCAAGGCAGACAATAGACAGGTCAAGGCAGACAATAGACAGGTCAAGGAGACAATAGACAGGTCAAGGCAGACAATAGACAGGTCAAGGCAGACAATAGACAGGTCAAGGCAGGCAATAGACAGGTCAAGGCAGGCAATAGACAGGTCAAGGCAGGCAATAGACAGGTCAAGGCAGACAATAGACAGGTCAAGGCAGACAATAGACAGGTCAAGGCAGACAATAGACAGGTCAAGGCAGGCAATAGACAGGTCAAGGCAGGCAATAGACAGGTCAAGGCAGGCAATAGACAGGTCAAGGCAGACAATAGACAGGTCAAGGCAGGCAATAGACAGGTCAAGGCAGACAATAGACAGGTCAAGGGAGACAATAGACAGGTCAAGGCAGGCAATAGACAGGTCAAGGCAGACAATAGACAGGTCAAGGAGACAGGGGTCAGTAAACCAGAGGTGGGGCAAAGGTACCGGACGGCAGGCAGGCTCAGGGTCAGGGTAGCCAGTGGTCAGGCAGGCTCAGGGTCAGGGTAGTCAGTGGTCAGGCAGGCTCAGGGTCAGGGTAGCCAGTGGTCAGGCAGGGTCAGGGTAGCCAGTGGTCAGGCAGGCTCAGGGTCAGGGTAGTCAGTGGTCAGGCAGGCTCAGGGTCAGGGTAGTCAGTGGTCAGTGGTCAGGCAGGCTCAGGGTCAGGGTAGTCAGTGGTCAGGCAGGCTCAGGGTCAGGGTAGTCAGTGGTCAGGCAGGCTCAGGGTCAGGGTAGCCAGTGGTCAGGCAGGCTCAGGGTCAGGGTAGCCAGTGGTCAGGCAGGCTCAGGGTCAGGGTAGTCAGTGGTCAGGCAGGGTCAGGGTAGCCAGTGGTCAGGCAGGCTCAGGGTCAGGGTAGCCAGTGGTCAGGCAGGCCCAGGGTCAGGGTAGTCAGTGGTCAGGCAGGGTCAGGGTAGCCAGTGGTCAGGCAGGCTCAGGGTTAGGGTAGCCAGTGGTCAGGCAGGCTCAGGGTCAGGGTAGCCAGTGGTCAGGCAGGCTCAGGGTCAGGGTAGTCAGTGGTCAGGCAGGCTCAGGGTCAGGGTAGCCAGTGGTCAGGCAGGCTCAGGGTCAGGGTAGCCAGTGGTCAGGCAGGTTCAGGGTTAGGGTAGCCAGTGGTCAGGCAGGCTCAGGGTCAGGGTAGCCAGTGGTCAGGCAGGCTCAGGGTCAGGGTAGCCAGTGGTCAGGCAGGCTCAGGGTCAGGGTAGTCAGTGGTCAGGCAGGGTCAGGGTAGCCAGTGGTCAGGCAGGCTCAGGGTCAGGGTAGCCAGTGGTCAGGCAGGCTCAGGGTCAGGGTAGCCAGTGGTCAGGCAGGCTCAGGGTTAGGGTAGCCAGTGGTCAGGCAGGCTCAGGGTCAGGGTAGCCAGTGGTCAGGCAGGCTCAGGGTCAGGGTAGCCAGTGGTCAGGCAGGCTCAGGGTCAGGGTAGTCAGTGGTCAGGCAGGCCCAGGGTCAGGGTAGTCAGTGGTCAGGCAGGGTCAGGGTAGCCAGTGGTCAGGCAGGCTCAGGGTTAGGGTAGCCAGTGGTCAGGCAGGCTCAGGGTCAGGGTAGCCAGTGGTCAGGCAGGCTCAGGGTCAGGGTAGTCAGTGGTCAGGCAGGCTCAGGGTCAGGGTAGCCAGTGGTCAGGCAGGCTCAGGGTCAGGGTAGCCAGTGGTCAGGCAGGTTCAGGGTTAGGGTAGCCAGTGGTCAGGCAGGCTCAGGGTCAGGGTAGCCAGTGGTCAGGCAGGCTCAGGGTCAGGGTAGCCAGTGGTCAGGCAGGCTCAGGGTCAGGGTAGTCAGTGGTCAGGCAGGGTCAGGGTAGCCAGTGGTCAGGCAGGCTCAGGGTCAGGGTAGCCAGTGGTCAGGCAGGCTCAGGGTCAGGGTAGCCAGTGGTCAGGCAGGCTCAGGGTTAGGGTAGCCAGTGGTCAGGCAGGCTCAGGGTCAGGGTAGCCAGTGGTCAGGCAGGCTCAGGGTCAGGGTAGCCAGTGGTCAGGCAGGCTCAGGGTCAGGGTAGCCAGTGGTCAGGCAGGCTCAGGGTCAGGGTAGCCAGTGGTCAGGCAGGCTCAGGGTTAGGTTAGCCAGTGGTCAGGCAGGCTCAGGGTCAGGGTAGCCAGTGGTCAGGCAGGCTCAGGGTCAGGGTAGCCAGTGGTCAGGCAGGCTCAGGGTCAGGGTAGTCAGTGGTCAGGCAGGCTCAGGGTCAGGGTAGCCAGTGGTCAGGCAGGGTCAGGGTAGCCAGTGGTCAGGCAGGCTCAGGGTTAGGGTAGTCAGTGGTCAGGCAGGCTCAGGGTCAGGGTAGCCAGTGGTCAGGCAGGCTCAGGGTTAGGGTAGTCAGTGGTCAGGCAGGCTCAGGGTCAGGGTAGTCAGTGGTCAGGCAGGCTCAGGGTCAGGGTAGTCAGTGGTCAGGCAGGGTCAGGGTAGCCAGTGGTCAGGCAGGCTCAGGGTCAGGGTAGCCAGTGGTCAGGCAGGCTCAGGGTCAGGGTAGGTAGAGTGGTCAGGCAGGCTCAGGGTCAGGGTAGTCAGTGGTCAGGCAGGCTCAGGGTCAGGGTAGCCAGTGGTCAGGCAGGCTCAGGGTCAGGGTAGGTAGAGTGGTCAGGCAGGCTCAGGGTCAGGGTAGCCAGTGGTCAGGCAAGCTCAGGGTCAGGGTAGTCAGTGGTCAGGCAGGCTCAGGGTCAGGGTAGTCAGTGCTCAGGCAGGCTCAGGGTCAGGGTAGCCAGTGGTCAGGCAGGCTCAGGGTCAGGGTAGTCAGTGGTCAGGCAGGCTCAGGGTCAGGGTAGTCAGTGGTCAGGGTCAGGGTAGTCAGTGGTCAGGCAGGCTCAGGGTCAGGGTAGTCAGTGGTCAGGCAGGCTCAGGGTCAGGGTAGTCAGTGGTCAGGCAGGGTCAGGGTAGCCAGTGGTCAGGCAGGCTCAGGGTCAGGGTAGCCAGTGGTCAGGCAGGCTCAGGGTTAGGGTAGCCAGTGGTCAGGCAGGCTCAGGGTCAGGGTAGCCAGTGGTCAGGCAGGCTCAGGGTCAGGGTAGCCAGTGGTCAGGCAGGCTCAGGGTCAGGGTAGTCAGTGGTCAGGCAGGCCCAGGGTCAGGGTAGTCAGTGGTCAGGCAGGGTCAGGGTAGCCAGTGGTCAGGCAGGCTCAGGGTTAGGGTAGCCAGTGGTCAGGCAGGCTCAGGGTCAGGGTAGCCAGTGGTCAGGCAGGCTCAGGGTCAGGGTAGTCAGTGGTCAGGCAGGCTCAGGGTCAGGGTAGCCAGTGGTCAGGCAGGCTCAGGGTCAGGGTAGCCAGTGGTCAGGCAGGTTCAGGGTTAGGGTAGCCAGTGGTCAGGCAGGCTCAGGGTCAGGGTAGCCAGTGGTCAGGCAGGCTCAGGGTCAGGGTAGCCAGTGGTCAGGCAGGCTCAGGGTCAGGGTAGTCAGTGGTCAGGCAGGGTCAGGGTAGCCAGTGGTCAGGCAGGCTCAGGGTCAGGGTAGCCAGTGGTCAGGCAGGCTCAGGGTCAGGGTAGCCAGTGGTCAGGCAGGCTCAGGGTTAGGGTAGCCAGTGGTCAGGCAGGCTCAGGGTCAGGGTAGCCAGTGGTCAGGCAGGCTCAGGGTCAGGGTAGCCAGTGGTCAGGCAGGCTCAGGGTCAGGGTAGCCAGTGGTCAGGCAGGCTCAGGGTCAGGGTAGCCAGTGGTCAGGCAGGCTCAGGGTTAGGTTAGCCAGTGGTCAGGCAGGCTCAGGGTCAGGGTAGCCAGTGGTCAGGCAGGCTCAGGGTCAGGGTAGCCAGTGGTCAGGCAGGCTCAGGGTCAGGGTAGTCAGTGGTCAGGCAGGCTCAGGGTCAGGGTAGCCAGTGGTCAGGCAGGGTCAGGGTAGCCAGTGGTCAGGCAGGCTCAGGGTTAGGGTAGTCAGTGGTCAGGCAGGCTCAGGGTCAGGGTAGCCAGTGGTCAGGCAGGCTCAGGGTTAGGGTAGTCAGTGGTCAGGCAGGCTCAGGGTCAGGGTAGTCAGTGGTCAGGCAGGCTCAGGGTCAGGGTAGTCAGTGGTCAGGCAGGGTCAGGGTAGCCAGTGGTCAGGCAGGCTCAGGGTCAGGGTAGCCAGTGGTCAGGCAGGCTCAGGGTCAGGGTAGGTAGAGTGGTCAGGCAGGCTCAGGGTCAGGGTAGTCAGTGGTCAGGCAGGCTCAGGGTCAGGGTAGCCAGTGGTCAGGCAGGCTCAGGGTCAGGGTAGGTAGAGTGGTCAGGCAGGCTCAGGGTCAGGGTAGCCAGTGGTCAGGCAAGCTCAGGGTCAGGGTAGTCAGTGGTCAGGCAGGGTCAGGGTAGTCAGTGGTCAGGCAGGCTCAGGGTCAGGGTAGCCAGTGGTCAGGCAGGCTCAGGGTCAGGGTAGTCAGTGGTCAGGCAGGCTCAGGGTCAGGGTAGTCAGTGGTCAGGCTCAGGGTCAGGGTAGTCAGTGGTCAGGCAGGCTCAGGGTCAGGGTAGTCAGTGGTCAGGCAGGCTCAGGGTCAGGGTAGTCAGTGGTCAGGCAGGCTCAGGGTCAGGGTAGCCAGTGGTCAGGCAGGCTCAGGGTCAGGGTAGCCAGTGGTCAGGCAGGGTCAGGGTAGTCAGTGGTCAGGCAGGCTCAGGGTCAGGGTAGCCAGTGGTCAGGCAGGCTCAGGGTCAGGGTAGTCAGTGGTCAGGCAGGCTCAGGGTCAGGGTAGTCAGTGGTCAGGCAGGCTCAGGGTCAGGGTAGCCAGTGGTCAGGCAGGCTCAGGGTCAGGGTAGTCAGTGGTCAGGCAGGCTCAGGGTCAGGGTAGTCAGTGGTCAGGCAGGCTCAGGGTCAGGGTAGCCAGTGGTCAGGCAGGTGGGCTCAGAGTCAGGACAGGCAAGAGGTCAAAACCAGGAGGGCGAGAAAAAGAGAGACTGGAAAAAACAGGAGCTAAGACACAAATAGCTGGTTGACTTGACAAACAAGACGAACTGGCAATGGCCAAACAGAGAACACATGTATAAATGCACAGGGGATAATGGGGAAGATAGGTGACACCTGGAGGGGGGAGGAGACAATCACAAAGACAGATCAGGGTGTGACAACATGTACATTTTACCTCAATTACCTTGACTAACCGGTGGCCCCGCACATTGCATCTGTACCGGTACCCCCTGTATATAGTCTCGCTATTGTTATTTTACTGCTGCTCTTTAATTACTTGTTACTTTTTATTTCTTATTCATATTTTATTTTTAAGTAATCACTGTACCTGTTGTCTTCAGCACATGTGACTAATACAATTTGATTTGATTTGAAGTGTAAGTCATAACAGCAGCACAACAGTGTCATCATATTGTCATCAACAATATCACTGTCATGTTATGTCATGTTATGTCATGTTTATGACAGTATTGTGACACTTATGACATACAGTTCAAACAAAGTGTTACCTCGTCTTTTTTGTCCATCTCATCTTCATTAGTCTCTTTATTAACTCAACATACATTTTGCAATGTTATAATTGTATTAAAACATTATCAATCATCTATGTCTAACTATTGAAGAACCCTGGCTTAATGTGAACTAAAATGATGTAGGCCTAGAACCCACCCGATGGTGAGACCTGTGGAGAACACACCCGAGGGTGAGGCCTAGTTAACTCTGTGGAAGACCCACCCAATGGTGAGGCCTAGTTAACTCTGTGGAGGACCCACCCAATGGTGGGACCTAGTTAACTCTGTGGAGGACCCACCCGATGGTGGGACCTAGTTAACTCTGTGGAGAACACACCCGAGGGTGAGTTCTAGTTGACTCTGTGGAGGACCCACCCTGATGGTGAGGCCTAGTTAACTCTGTGGAGAACCCACCCGAGGGTGAGGCCTAGTTAACTCTGTGGAGGACCCACCCGAGGGTGAGGCCTAGTTAACTCTGTGGAGAACCCACCCGAGGGTGAGGCCTAGTTAACTCTGTGGAGAACCCACCCGAGGGTGAGGCCTAGTTAACTCTGTGGAGGACCCACTCGATGGTGAGGCCTAGTTAACTCTGTGGAGGACCCACCCGATGGTGGGACCTAGTTAACTCTGTGGAGAACACACCCGAGGGTGAGTTCTAGTTGACTCTGTGGAGGACCCACCCTGATGGTGAGGCCTAGTTAACTCTGTGGAGAACCCACCCGAGGGTGAGGCCTAGTTAACTCTGTGGAGGACCCACCCGAGGGTGAGGCCTAGTTAACTCTGTGGAGAACCCACCCGAGGGTGAGGCCTAGTTAACTCTGTGGAGAACCCACCCGAGGGTGAGGCCTAGTTAACTCTGTGGAGGACCCACTCGATGGTGAGGCCTAGTTAACTCTGTGGAGGACCCACCCTGATGGTGAGGCCTAGTTAACTCTGTGGAGAACCCACCCGAGGGTGAGGCCTAGTTAACTCTGTGGAGGACCCACTCGATGGTGAGGCCTAGTTAACTCTGTGGAGAACACACCTGATGGTGAGGCCTAGTTAACTCTGTGGAGAACCCACCCAATGGTGAGGCCTAGTGAGGCCAGGCTGAAGAAGTATTTGAGGAACTCCCTGGATCAGGCAATCTACATGGCCATTTGCCTCTTTCTCATGTGGTTCTGCATTAGGGTCTGTGTCTCCATCCGGGCAGGGCAGGAAGGACAGAAACATACTCAGTCAGAGCTCAGGGAACACATCCCGACGTGCAAAACTGGTTCAAATTATGTTATTATGACGTCTTTTATGACTTTACACCAAGTAAAAGGATGTAAAAGGACATTTAGTTGACGTCTTTTTATCAACCAGAAAAATCCGCATTTTTGGTTAAAATCTCGTTATCTGCTGCAAAACTCTGATCTCAAGGCACACACCCTATAAATGAATAGACTATAGCTAATGTGCATTTCTTCGACACAAATAGCAGGATGTATTTGTTGTTTCAAGAGATGTGAGTGTGAAATGAATGAAAGGAACAAAGAGAGGTGGAGAAACACGTATGAACACCAGGCTCTTCTGGTGCGACTTCCTCTGTGGGGCATCGTGCCTCCCTGACAATAGATGTAAGAAGAGGGTGATGTGTAGGGGTCAGAGAGAGGGAGGAGACATATTGATACTCTAGTGACGCAGGACTGGGAGAGTGGAGTGGAACCTGCGGACATCACATCCTGGCTTGGATAGAACTGTGAGTCACTCAATCTAGTTATCCTCGCCATCATTATCATGACAATTAAATTATGAGACTGTGGGACGGGACACTAAGACTAAGTGCCTTCAAGATATGACAAAGCCTCAGACCTTCAGGGTGTATAAGAAAGGTTGCTATTTCACCTTCTGTCACCTCAGTGAATATTAAAACAGATTAAACGCATTCTCTATAAACGGCTGTAAATTTTACATAGCCGGCCTTCAAAGGATGTGAGGGTAATGCATTTAAAGGCAGTCAGACACCCTTTGATTCAGTGCTGAGACACACGCACTGATGACTGACCAGGGTCTCGGGATCACTCGACCCCTAGCGCCATCACACTCTTATTCCTAGGTGAACTCTTTGTCGGGTCAAGTATGCTTTTTTCCTACGTTGTTTCCCGTTTATGGCCGCCATTATCATTCGGAGAGAAAAGACGAGAGAATGCATGGCATTTTGTATGACAGCTCTTTATTCCCTAAAAGTCATGTCAAAAGATGCCATTTGCTTTATGAAATATGTAGATAGATCATAAGGCTGGCGGTTGATTAGGTTGGAAAAAATACGATTCAATTGACATTCAAATATGGCCGTATAAAAGGGACGTAAATTATAGTGTGTCATGCGAGGATGATTTTTCGTGACAATTATCATTGGTCATTTGTGGCAATGCATTAAATATTCTAACAGTAAGTGGCCAAAAACAGAAGGAGTGGGAGACAACATCAAACATATCAAATTAATATATATAAATAATGTATGCCATTTAGCAGACCCTTTTATCCAAAGAGTCATACGTGCATACATTTTAGGTACAGTGGTCACAGGAATCAAACACACTATCTTGCTGTTGCAAGCAACATGCTCTACCAACTCATCATCTGAGTACAAAGCACAATGTAATGTATTGACTCCAGACAATTGAATGGGAATGGTATTCAATTAAAAAAATGCATATGTCAGTGTACCTACAACTATCATTTGTGCAACTCTTCAAACAACAAAAATAAACACTCTGAAGGAAGTGTCTGGTGTTTCTGAAAGACAAGGGATGGAGCCAGACTGATTGGCTCGTTTTGTGACTTGTAAGTCATCATCAGTCAGTTGATTACACACAAGCCAGCATGTTACATAACTCTAAATCAATAAAAAAAAACTTTCACCTTAAAGAGAAGCACTTAGTTGTGGTGATTAGAGAAGACCACTTGGCTTTTCTTGGGAGTACTACAACTTCTTTGGAATGAAAGCATCAGGCATGTGGCCATTCAGTAACACCTTAACATTAGCTTAAAGAAATCATTGGGAAAACATCAAAATCAAGAGCTATTGTTCTGTTTTAGTGACTGCAGAGTTCTCCTCAAATACGGCTGGAGGTTTGACTCAAAGAATTTAGCATTTTTAAACATATGTAACTGCCATTTCCTGCAATCTAGAGCAGAACTGGCCTTAAATGATAACAAATAATAATATATATATTTTTTATTTAATTTAAACATATTTTTTATAGTTGCGCAGCCAGTCCACAAGGTGGCGTAGCGCCCTCTTACCTTCCTTTGGGGAGAACCCTGGAGTCTATATCCTGCAGAATGGGTTGAAATAGGACTACTAATTGTAATCCTTCGAATACTTGTGAGCGTTTGCTATAGCCTGCCTGTAGTGCCAGATGGGCGGGGTTTGCTGCACTTTTACGATTATTCTACTGGGTCCATGATACAAATAAGCACAGATAAAGTATTTGAAATGATTTCAATTAGTATTTGAGACCAGGTCTGATATACATACTGGTCTTCAAGATACTGAGGGGGTTGGTGGGGCCATGGGGGTTCTATGTTATCCACATGTTCAAGGGTGATGAGGGCACATGACCAATCAACTATGAAAGCCATTGTGTCCTCAGGGAGCTAGGATAAGCATCATGTCTTCCCTGAGCGCTGTTAACTCCCCTTAACTGGGCGCTGTTAACTCCCCTTAACTGAGCAATGTTAACTCCCCTTAACTGAGCAATGTTAACTCCCCTTAACTGAGCAATGTTAACTCACCTTAACTGGGCAATGTTAACTCACCTTAACTGGGCAATGTTAACTCCCCTTAACTGAGCAATGTTAACTCCCCTTAACTGAGCAATGTTAACTCTCCTTAACTGAGCAATGTTAACTCCCCTTAACTGAGCAATGTTAACTCCCCTTAACTGAGCAATGTTAACTCCCCTTAACTGAGCAATGTTAACTCCCCTTAACTGAGCAATGTTAACTCCCCTTAACTGAGCAATGTTAACTCCCCTTAACTGGGCAATGTTAACTCACCTTAACTGGGCAATGTTAACTCCCCTTAACTGAGCAATGTTAACTCCCCTTAACTGAGCAATGTTAACTCTCCTTAACTGAGCAATGTTAACTCCCCTTAACTGAGCAATGTTAACTCCCCTTAACTGAGCAATGTTAACTCCCCTTACCTGAGCAATGTTAACTCCCCTTACCTGAGCAATGTTAACTCCCCTTACCTGAGCAATGTTAACTCCCCTTAACTGAGTGCTGTTAACTCCATTAACTGAGTGCTGTTAACTCCCCTTAACTGAGTGCTGTTAACTCTCCTTAACTGAGTGCTGTTAACTCCATTAACTGAGTGCTGTTAACTCCCCTTAACTGAGTGCTGTTAACTCCCCTTAACTGAGTGCTGTTAACTCCCCTTAACTGAGTGCTGTTAACTCCCCTTAACTGAGTGCTGTTAACTCTCCTTAACTGAGTGCTGTTAACTCCCCTTAACTGAGCGCTGTTAACTCCCCTTAACTGAGTGCTGTTAACTCCATTAACTGAGCGCTGTTAACTCCCCTTAACTGAGTGCTGTTAACTCCCCTTAACTGAGTGCTGTTAACTCCCCTTAACTGAGTGCTGTTAACTCCCCTTAACTGAGTGCTGTTAACTCCCCTTAACTGAGTGCTGTTAACTCTCCTTAACTGAGTGCTGTTAACTCCATTAACTGAGTGCTGTTAACTCTCCTTAACTGAGTGCTGTTAACTCTCCTTAACTGAGTGCTGTTAACTCCCCTTAACTGAGCGCTGTTAACTCCCCTTAACTGAGCGCTGTTAACTCCCCTTAACTGAGTGCTGTTAACTCTCCTTAACTGAGTGCTGTTAACTCCATTAACTGAGCGCTGTTAACTCAGGGAGTTGCTGCTGCTCCACATATTTTTTTATAGATGGCAACATGAATGGAGCATATGGAGGTGATGGTGTTGTGATGTGAGTGGGAGAGAGCTCATTGGTGGATCTGTCCCGAATATATCACCTCCCAAGTCCAGGCCTCTCCCTGGGCCGGGTCACAGAAGGGGAAGTGAAGAGTAATCCAGTGGTAGTGTCCAAAAAATGGTATCCTATTTCGTATATAGTGTACTACTTTTAACCAGGGCCCATAGGGCTCTGATCACAAGAAGTGCACTCGTTAGCCAATAGTGTGCCATTTGGAACACATGGTGTCTTTGGTCAGGTAGTGACATAGAGGACGGCAGGACTCCAGCCTACGCTGCTATTTCTCTGATAACCATCAGACAGCTAGGGAATTCTCATCTGCAGTCATTTCAATGGGTCTGACACGTTAGACCATATGGCCACCAGACATCGCTTTCAGCCTTTGCCACCAACGGCGCCGCGTCATCAAACCGGAGATGGCTTTTAAGGAAGCATCATTTTGTTCATTGACAAAAAAGCAAACATCACAGATCTGTTGGAGAAAATATGTGCAGTTAGGATATAAAGTATAGTGTATTTTAAAGGCTTAGACCTTCAGCGGAGTGTGTAATGTATTTTATTAGGTCCTCATAAGGTAGTGGCCCCACTTAACTGTTTATCTACCTCGGAGAGTGCATAGGAGCTCACAAGAGCATTCTGGCAGACAGGAAAGATTCCTTGTGTACCACATTGGATAACATTGGTGTCTCTGACTAAGGCACTAGGCCAACGTCTGAATCTCTGCAGCTAAGACATATCAAGACCCTTCACCTTCGCCAACTCAGGCCTTAACGGCAAAATCATGCTCAAATGGAGTTGGACGTCACCAAGAGACACCGTTCTTAAAGTCTGCTCTGACTCCCCAGGAAGGGGTGACTCTGCGGGAGAGAGGTGGGCTGAGGAGAGTCGAGGGACAACAGAGGAGTAACATGGAGGTGACGAAGGTGATGAAGTGGAATGGGCGCTGAAATGTGTGGAGGAAGTTCACTGACATTTCCTAAAGGCCCTGTGGAATGATGTCCTTAACTGAGCAGTAAATCAAATGGAAAACTCAACACAGGACCCTCTCAAATAATCAAAACCGGACTTAAACCAATGAGACAACTTTTATTTTAGTGTGTTGAGTCTAGTTATGAGCTCTAACTTTTGATTGCTATATGGTTTTCTCATCTCACATTACGTCATACACAGGTAAACAACATGAGCTTCATGAAAAAGACATTGGGGGGGCGGGGGGTCAATGACTAGGCCTATCTTAAATGACAGACTAATCATGATAAGTGTAATACTCATCTATTCTATTTCACATTCCTCAGAGAACATCAGGATCCACATCCCTATAATTTGTAGGCTATATTTAATTCATATTTTGAAAGTGGATGAATTGAAAATGTCATAAGTTTCAATCACGCACGATGTACCCATACAAACTGACCATCTCCATTTAATCATCAAGTCATAGACAATAACTTAAAACGTTGTAAGATTCCACTACAATGACCAATGACGTTGTTGAGCATGCGGTCCCATTCAGGCGAGCAGTGAGCAAACAGTCATTTACTTTGATATGACTTGAAAAGACACTCCTCCTCTGCCTGACATGCAATGGGTTTGAAATCCTAACGCAGGAGAGAGGGAGAGGCTTCATGAGCCAGATATCCTTTTAAATTGCCAGGTCGATTCCATCTATTACCATTCCAAGTGTCAGATAGTAATTTACAAAGAGAAGAAGATGGTAACAGTACAGTAATGTTCTGATTCTATGCGATCGATTTTGGCCACAAAATACCTTTTTCCTCTTCATCTACAGTCGTATTAATGTTACCACAGTATTAGACACTTGATGACACAACGGTGTCGGTTAGAGATGTACCCACCACATTTTATAAAGATGATGATGGTGATGTGGCATATGGTAAATGGTGCAGTACACATGAAAAGCTTCTGAAGAACATGTGCTCTGCTGATGTACCCTACTGCCACATCTCACAAGGACAGTTAGGAGGTGCTAAACTTGTGGTCAACAAATGCCATTGAATATCTTAATCCTCACGAAAACCTGTTGTTTAAAAAAAAAAAAAAATCTGAGATACAAAAATAATTATAAAGTACATGCATTTACTTCTGAGTCTGAGCAAATTGTACATTACACACTTATACAGAACATGTAGTCTCAGCTGTCATGAAGTCACGATGACATACATAATTACTATATGTGATTCATTTTGGGATATGGGACGGCTATATGTAATTATATGGTTAAAGATGCCATACTTGTGGAAGAACATGATAGAATACCTGAATTCCCTCAAAAAACCTGCAGGAAAAATATATATCCACATATATTTGTCTCAATCTGAGTAATCCAAATGACCTTAACCAGAGCATGATGCCCCAATCTCGATCTGGAAAGCTTGGGATCAATCAACCAATCATCATTAGTCATTATTTATTACATTTGCGGAGGTAAAAGTGGGGAGAAAGTGGGGGAAAACAGAACAATATTTTACAGTAATAAGTCTGTCACCCCCAATGGGCTATTGTCTGATAATGACATTGGTCTTCCACAACCACAGATCACAGGTGCTGATTGCCTCGCAGGCAAAAAAATACATCAAAAACGTATTGGACCACAATTCGGAGAGAGAAAGCTTTTGGTCGAGGCTTGTTGCACAAAAACCACCCCTTTTTAACGATTCCAATAAAATCTGTTTTACACCCTGCTTCAGCCCCGAGCAAACGGAAGCACCTCACTCCATCTTCAAGACGGTGTTACTGTGTTACTGAGATGTTTTAGAATCTAGGGGAAAATACTGAGCATCAATAAAATGTGTGTTACCCAGTGGGCAAAAAATCGTTTAAATGACGTCTTTACAACCAGAAACCAGGCAAAACTGGTTTTTGAAGACGTCATTGGTCATTATTAATGTCATAATGCTGCGATTTACAGCTGAAACTTCTATCCTTTTCCTCCTCCAAGAAACAGATAATGGTCACACATTGTATAGGTTTATACAGGAATCTTTGTTATGGCTTTTGGATTCCTGCAGACAGGCATAACAGACCAGGGCTGTCATCACTTTGGGCCTTATACACTTTTCTAATGTCAAAAATGGGGAAATCGTTAGTAATACTGGTTGAGTATGTCAAATCCTCAAACTAAATAACACCATAAAAAAATAAATCCTATTTTAGGGAAGACTCATGTTGAGCCCATTGGAATTTAATCCGTTGTTTTATTAGAACCGCCTTGTTCTGACGATGGTTAGGCTATAGCTAGACCTTCATCATAACTCTCAGTTCCATCACATCACACATAAGAGTCATTGGACAAAGGCATCATTTGTAGGGGGGAGTTTTGTTATATTTTTGAACATTGACATGCATTGCTTGCGGTATGATTTTGCAAGAAAAAGGACCTTCTCTTTCATATTGGAGAGAAATAATAATAACAAAAGGTTAAATTGATACACCTTTTATAGGGTTAGGGTTCCCACGCGGCCATATTTCCATGTTAGAGTGCTTGTTTACGGAAAACAGACAGAAGAGAGTGGACTACAGTCAGACGACAGAACGATTTTTTGATGGGGGGGTGCAGGATTCTTTTGCTTGATTTAGATATGTTTCTGCTTATAATTTCCGACATTTTGGTAGACTCTTTGTTAGTCAACTTGTGTTTAATTAGATACTGTAGATGCAGCGTATCTTCTGTCATTATATGTTGACCTAGAAGACGAATTAATGCTTTAATAAAACGCTCAAACAGATGCTGCGGAAGGTCATCGAGCAGGATGGGAAGAACTGGAACCAGCTAATACCCCACTTAATGTTCTCAATCCGAGAACTACCCCAATCCTCCACTGGGTTTTCCCCGTTCCAACTCCTCTACGGGAGGAAGCCACGCGGCCTACTGGACCTCGCAAAGGAGGTGTGGGAAGCCCAACCGACCCCATTACGCAGCATGGTAGAGCACGTGTTGACGATGAGGGAGAGGATGACAGCCATATGGCCCATCGTGAGGGAACATATGGAGAAGGCCCAACGCGCCCATGCCCAGGTTTACAATCGGGGAGCCCAGCCCCGAGAATTCCAGGTGGGAGACAGGGTGCTGGTCTTAATCCCCACGGCCGAAAGTAAGTTCCTGGCAACATGGCACGGACCATTCGAGGTGGTCGGCAACCAGGGAGACGGAAACCTCAACAGATTTACCACGTGAACCTGTTGAAGAGGTGGCACGAGAGAACAGCCTTGGCAGTGCTATGGTGGGGACCCAGGACGCCAACGGGACCAGTGGAGGCTATGCTGAGGATGGGGGTCATAGAAGAGTCCCACAGTTCAGGGTGCAGTCCCATCGTGTTGGTGCCCTAACCGGACGGGAGCCTCCGCTTCTGGAACGATTTCCGGGGGGTGAACGACATCAGCTTGTTCAACGCCTATCCCATGACGAGGGTGGACGAGCTCATCGACATTTGAACATCTTGGCCATGTTCTGTTATAATCTCCACCCAGCACAGCCAGAAGAAGACTGGCCACCCCTCAGAACCTGGTTCCTCTCTAGGTTTCTTCCTAGGTTCTAGCCTTTCTAGGGAGTTTTTCCTAGCCACCGTGCTTCTACATCTGCATCGCTTGCTGTTTGCGGTTTTAGGCTGAGTTTCTGTACAGCACTTTGAGATATCAGTTGATGTAAGAAGGGATTTATAAATAAAATGTATTTTGATTTGATTACAGCCTTATTCTAAAAATGATTTTAAAAAAAATAATTATCATCAATACCCCACAATGACAAAGCGAAAATAGGTTTTTAGACATTTTTGCAATGTATAAAAAAACAGAAATACCTTATTTACATAAGTATTCAGAACCGTTGCTATGAGACTCAAAATTGAGCTCCGGTGCATCTTGTTTCCATTGATTATCCTTGAGATGTTTCTACAACTTGATTGGGGTCCACCTGTGGTAAATTCAATTGATTGGAGATGATTTGGAAAGGCACACACCTGTCCATATAAGGTCCCACAGTTAATAGTACATGTCAGAGCAAAAACCAAGCCATGAAGTCGAGGGAGATGTCCGTAGAGCTCTGAGACAGGATTGTGTCGAGGCACAGATCTGAGGAAGGTCCCCAAGAACACAGTGGATTCCATCATTCTTAAATGGAAGAAGTTTGTAGCCACCAAGGCTCTTCCTAAAGCTAGCCACCCAGCCAAACTGAACAATCAGGGGAGAAGGGCCTTGGTTAGGAAGGTGACCAAGAACCCAATGGTCACTCTGACAGAGCTCCAGAGCATCCTCTGTGGAGATGGGAGAACCTTCCAGAAGGACAAACATCTCTGCAGCACTACACCAATCAGGCCTTTATGGTAGAGTGGCCAGATGGAAGCCACTCCTCAGTAAAATGCACAACTGGTCTGATGAATTATTTGGCCTGAATGCCAAGCATCACATCTGGAAGAAACCTGGCACCATCCCTACGGTGAAGCATGGTGGTGGCAGCATCATGCTGTGGGGATGTTTTTCAGCAACAAGGACTGGGAGACTAGTCAGGATCAAGGGAAAGATGAAAGGAGCAAAGTGCAGACAGATCCTTAATGAAAACCTGCTCCAGAGCGCTCAGGACCTCAGACTGAGGAGAAGGTTCTCTTCCAACAGGACAACAACCCTAAGCACACAGCCAAGACAACGCAGTAGTGGCTTCAGGACAAGTCTCTGAATGTCCTTGAGTGGCCCAGCCAGAGCCCGGACTTGAACCCGATCTAACATCTCTGGAGAACCTGAAAATAGCTGTGCAACGACACTCCCCTTCCAACCTAACAGAGATTGAGAGGATCTGCAGGGAAGAATGGGAAAAATTCCCCAAAATATAGGTGTGCCAAGCTTTTGGTATCATATCCAAGAAGGGAAAAGTCCACAATGACATTTAATTTTAATGACATTAAATGTGAGAATGATGCATTTGCGATAGAGCTCTGATCACAATTGATAACTTTCAATTTAATTAACTAAACATGGCCATTAATAATTGCATAATTAAAGAATTCTACTTCAACAAACTGAGTTATAGGCTATTTCTTAACTATGTTTGCCAGCTCCAAGTAGGCTACACAAGTGGCACAAATTGATTTGCAAGGACTCCAGTGATATCATCATTTCAACCTATTTTATTGTATTAAATGGTAGCCTACAATGGAATAGAAAATAATAGTCTACTTGACGGCCAACAGATGCAAATGTACCCTATCATGAATGTTCCCTCTAATTTCTTTCCAGCACTAAGCAAATTTCAGGTCTGCTAAGTGCAAACACTGAGGCTGTGTTCACAGTAAATGCATCCCATAACATTTTAACATGGAAATAGCTGTTCTATCACTCAGCCTATAGTATCAGTCAATGTATGGTGTTCAATGTAGGCCTACATTCCATGAGACTTTTGAAAAAACCATGCAGGGTTTGACATTAACCTGTTTATCCACTTGTCCTTCAGACAAGGATGTAACTGAAAATGTTGTTGTTTAATGCAATAAACCAACAATAAAATGCATAATTATTTCCATACCATTATTACAGAGAATCAGACATATTATGCTACCCTCTGCCTATTGGCTACTTAGCTTATTCAAGCCTTTCTCAAAATACAACACTGCCCCTTTTAGACAAAAAAAAGCTCTTTACCTGACTTGCTTTTCAAAGATGACTAGAAATGTACATGTTTTGTGCTCTTGTAGGAAGCAATCACTCCCCTGTTTTTGACTACAAATGATCTATAACTTGGCTAATAACTCACTAACTAGCAAAGAATATGAACAAACAGTGCACAGGTGGCTACATGCAGCTCTCGCTTTGATCTCAAAACAAGCGCATCTACTCAGAACTGCTCATGCTGTAAACACAGTCTAGTTCAACGTAAATGGCATAGATCCATATATGGAAATGGCCTATTTGCATCTAGGTTGACTGCAGCTCTGCTTGTTTATGCCGCTCCAGTCTGTGTGGAGTACGGACTGAGTAGTGCGTGTCAATGCAATAGAATCCTACTCCGATGCGTTCAGCCTACAACAAAATCTCTTGCGTAGTTAGTTTTGTTTCAGTATTTTGCATTGAAAGTGGCTAATATTGCATTGATTCGATCACAATTGCCACAGTAAAGGGAAACGTTGATGGTGTTAACAGGGAAAACTCTAGAACATTAGTCACCAACCTTTTCAGAGTCATAATCACTTTCTGAGTCAAAATGCAAGCCGAGATCTACAGTTTAGATTTTTTTTTAAACATTACTTAAAAACGTAAGCCTATGCAACATTAACCAATTAAAAACAGTTCTGTAGTAATGAGGTTTGTGCAGTGCATTATCATTGCATATTGGCTTTGCTTGAATTGCCCTGCCAATGCACTGTTGTTCAGGCCATTTAAAAATATATATATTTAAACATTTGAAATAGGCTATATGATCACGCTGGTAATAGATCTGTTGTTTTATTACTTGTGAGGAACAGCTGAGTGAGAATCCGTTTCAATAATTTCCTTTTCATTTTTAATTTACTGGGCTGATGGTGCCTCCATCTGATGGTCAGTCTCTGCTGAGGGGGAGAGCAGCAGGCTGAGTGTCTGCCTCTCAATATCCATATGCTCAACCTTTCCTCCACTGACACTGACCAAAAAAGGACACCGTCTTCCAGCTGATGGTGAAACTCAAGTCGCACCACATTATTTCTGCCTCATGCACAAATTCATGTTGTTACTCCTATGAACAGAGAAAGTTAAATATTCCTTGATATAAAAAAAGACCCAAGCCTCTAATAATAACAACAACGCAAACCTATAGATACACTTTCCTACTCATTCATTACTGCTTGTTGTTGCTCATGGAAATAGGAAGAACACATTTTATGGCCTATAAAAGTGTTGAAAACAAAGTGTTGACAGTGCTGAGTAAGAACTTAAACATGAACTCATAAAAACAGCAGCTCTTTGCTGTATTCGTTGACAGTCTCTCTCTATTCATGGTTTTAAAGGTTTTGAAATCTCACAGTGTCAACTTTCCTGTAGATTTCTTATGCCTGCTACGATAATCTGAGCCATCCGATTGGCCAGTCTGGGCCCGTTAGGGAACTCCTATTCTGTGAAGTGCGCGTGTGCAGTAACTTTCTTGCGCTCCTTCTTGGTTGGTGACTGCTGCTCCACAAAGTTATGTGAAGTTCAAACTCGTGTTTCTCAATTCAAAGGGCTTTATTGGCATGGGAAACATGTCAACTTTGCCGAAGCAAGCGAAATACATAATAAACTAAATTGAAATAAACCATACAAATTTACAGTAAACATTACATTCACACAAGTTCCAATGGAATATAGACATTTCCAATTGTGTCAAGTACTTATGTAGAATACTTGAAAATACTACTTAAGTCGTTTACTCTACTACTTAGAATTTTGACAACGTTTACTTTTTCTTCACGACATTCCTTTAAAAAAGTATGTACTTTTTTTACTCCCTACATTTTCCCTGATACCCAAAAGTACTCGTTACATTTTGAATGCTTAGCAGGACCGGGATATTGTATAATTGACATCCCTGGTCATCCCTACTGCCTCTGATCTGGCGGACTCACTAAACATATGCTTGGTTTGTAAATTATGTCTGAGTGTTGGAGCGTGCCCCTGGCTTTTACTTTTGATACTTAAGTATATTTGAGCAATTACATTTACTTTGTACGTAAGCAGATTTAAAACCAAATACTGTTAGACTTTTACTCAAGTAGTATTTTACTGGGTGACTTTCACTTTTACTTGAGTCGGAGTTCCATAAAGCCCATTTCAAATGTCCATTAGTGCTGCGCTCCAGACCCTAAAACTGATCATGAGTAAAACCCTTCGCTTTATACGGTTATCCATAAGAAAAGTTGACATAATGCAGTTTACTTTAAATCACCTCTGAGCGAATGTATCAAAAGTACCAATTTGACTGGAAATTTGACTGGAAAACCGAGAAGACGTCAACCCTGAATGTCCCCGAAACAAGCGTGCCACGCCCACAGCTCGCGGGAGACTCTCTCATTGGTCGGATTTTGGCCACGGAGGAAATTCGGTTAAACTGAACCGCGGTGCACAGGCTATGGCCCGTGATATGAACAGGCAAAAGCGGTGAGGGAGGTACACATTTCTCCAATCGAACAGTAATTTGCGCCACTCGGTCATGTTGTTAACAAGGCAGCATGATGCATAGTTCAGAAACATAAAAAAAATGTATCCATAAAATGTTCAAACTAGTTTTTATTGAGTAGGCAGATAAAGCATTTTTATCCAAATAAATCACTTGTGCATGTGTGAACACAAACTCCTATGCAAAACCGAAATTTAGGAACAGTACACATAGAAATAGCACACAGAGCACAGATCTACTGCTTCTAAGACTTGCTTTCAACGAGAATGACAGATCTATAACATGTATTTCTATGTGAATTTGGTCGGTTTCCAATGCAGCCATTTTTATCTCAATGTAAAATCATTTTTTGGGTAACAGTTAAGCACTTACTGTGATAGTTTTCAATTAAAAGGGTCAAAAATAAACAAAAATAGCTTGTTAGCGAAGTACAATTTCTCAAGCAAGAATTGTGCTAGGACTGTCTGGGAGTGGTCTGAGTTGGGAGGGGAAAACTCAAAACTAGCTGTTTTGGACAGAGGTTAAGAACTTTCTTTCTTACTGATTTGTTCACTAATTTGGCCAAAACAGGCTGACGTGTCAAGAGTCGTTTCAAACGGCTCTTACATTAAAAAGGGCATTATCATAATTTTCACAATTTCACTCTATTATTCCAACCAATATATAAAACATAGCAAATCACGTTTTTGATTGCACTGGGCCTTTAATAAATAACGTATGGAAATAAACAAGGAAGTAGTATGGGCTGGGGTGTTCCTTTGCTCTAGTGGGTATTTTGGCTCATTGCCTGAGACTATCACAATAGACTGTCAGGCTTACCCCTTTACCGTAACTTCCAAGTCCTTCCTTGTTGAGTAAATAAGGGGTTAAATAACTTTTTATACCCTGACAGTAAAAAGTGTGTAATTTTGGGAGGGATTCGATGATTTCCTCCTTTAGCCTACATTCGATATTACAAAAACACTACAATTATTGTGCAAGATGAAAGGAGGATTGTAACAATACATTACTCTGATGAACGTTATCATTATGGCCAGGACTATTTACGACAAAAATCAACAATAAAAATTAAGAGATCTGTATAGACAGATATAATTTATCCAGATTCTACAATCGTACTCAATCCCAATCTCCTTTTTTGTATCATGAATTCTCCTGGCCCTAAATGATAATAGTGTTTATGTTAATAGTGATAATTTATTGTGATAAATGGCTAATGTTGTTATACTAGGTTATTGACCTCTTTGTTTCCAGATAAGTAAATGATCGCATCTCGCATGCACAGTCACTATCAGGAAACTGCTCAGCTTTTGACGGGAGGATGTCGAGAATAACAGTAGAGGGAGAAGATCGAGAGGAAGTTGCACTCTTAAAAAACAGAATATATGACTGATGTGATGTGAGAGGAACTCTGAAACAACAAGCAAGACTTCAGCAAAGGTAATAATAGAACACTACATTTAGTGCTTTTAACTTCCTTTAGTTTATGTGCAATGTTTTATTTCTTTATTTTAATACATTCCTATTATTTTAAAGCTTTTATTTGCTTATCAGAAACTTAAACTTGATGATATATTGTGAAGACTAATAAAGTTATGTTTACTTTAAGGATTCTTTATTTTTTTTAACATATAATATATTTGTCTCTGACAGGACATTTTGAGTTGACTTTTGCTTAGAAAGGCTTTCCCCAATCCACTATTTGGGTTAAATAACTAAATGAATGTCCCATAATAACCTATTCACTGTAGCAGAACAGCTCTTGTTATGTTTCAGTATACCCTCTGTTATACACAAATGCATTTACCATGGTTTACTATGCTGCGGTGATAAAACCCTCAGAAGGGTGATTGATTTCCATGATTTAGATGTATTATTCTTATTGATTGAAAGTGGAATCTATGAAATCAGAGCTGCACTGAACCTGGTGTTATTAACTCAATTTATTCAACTGTTCTTAACCAGAGAGCCTGTACGTGATGCAGAACGTTACCCATGATCAGTAGTGGTATTATTTAAATATATATTTTTGTCATTAACCAGACGCTCTTAACCAGAGCAATTAGAGTTAAGAGCCTTGTTCAAGGGCACATTAACAGATTTTTCCTCTAGTCGGCCTCGGGGATTCGAACTAGCAACCTTTCAGATACTGGCCCAACGCTCTTAACCGCTAGGCTACCAGCTGCCCTATAGGAAAGTAAAATGCTCTATTTCTGCCAATGCTGCTGACTCATACCAGTCTGGTCTAATCAGGAGATAAAGTTAGACTACACAGCAACAAATTAATACATATTCTTTCGTGCCCTTTCTCCATTGCATCAGTTGCTGAAGCACCCGATATAACCAGTTCAGAACAGACTTATACAGTAGTTCTAGTGTGTCAATTTCTGTTATATTTCAAAGGACTGACTCATTTTTTCTTTAACTCAGGACTCCACTTGCAAAACCTATTGTTTGCCAAAATTCAAACATGTCATTCCTTCTCTAGGTCAAATGGAGCAGGCTTTTCTTTTGGTTTTACATGTAGTCTTATGGCCAACTCTTGCAGGTATGTCATTGACTTTTGAAAGTACATTCACGATAACACAATAGACTCAAAGCCACATTCATATTTTTGGTCCGTTGTTCAGAGCCCACTTTAGACTGGTTATTGTGACTTCTGACTGACTGTTGGATATCTGATTCCAATATGGATGATAATGTCAATGTTGCTAATCTAACTCTGACCCCCCCCCCCCCCCAGCCTTGTTCACAGTGGAGGTGGACAGTCTCTCACATGTGGCAGAGTTCCACGGTGATGTCACCATGGGCTGCAGGTTCCAACCTGGGGGCTGGGACCCGAACCTGTCAGTGGTATGGCAACGGGTCCAGCCTCTTCCAGATGTAGAGGTGTACAGGATGGATAACGGACAGGAGGACCTCACTTCTCAGAATCTCCAGTACCGCGGCAGGGCACGGTTGGTGTCGGAGGAGCTGACCAATGGCTGGGCCAAGCTACATGTGTCCAGTCTGAGGATCAACGACTCTGGGGTGTACCGATGTCTTGTGGAACTGGGGGGAGCTGATTATAAACAGACCACTTTGACAGTCAAAGGTGAGTTAAAAGCTCTTTCATTGCAATAGCACAGTACTGTAGTTTTTCTAAGCAGTCAATCAATATTAGGTAATAAACTTGTCTGAAAAAGATGTGGTAACATTTTACTTTGTGTTTCTTATTCAACACTTTAATTTCACTGTATTCACATGTTGTTACACATTATAACCACTGCATTGTAATAGAGTTGAATGGTTTATCATTCTACTTTCATGTGTCCTTTAGCTACCTATAAGACTATCATTAAAAGCATGCAGAGACGTGGGGGAGATGAGGTGGAGCTGGCCTGTGAGTCTGAGGGCTATCCTCTTGCCACAATCAACTGGAGAGACAAGAGTCTCAGGAACATCAAATCCAACGACACCGTTGTGAAAACTCCAGACCAGCTTTTCCATGTCACCAGCAAGATAACGGTCAAATACGCTGAGAAAAACAACTATACATGTGCCTTGGTGGAGAAAGGGGAAGCTACAAAGGGTCCATCAGCCAGGTTTGACATCCCAGGTATGAAGTGGGTGGATTTACCTGTTTGGTTACACTATTTGAAGGGCATCTACATAAGGACTTCATAAAACATTCATAACTCACACATAACACAAATATAACTCACACATAACACATACATAACACATTCATAACTCACTCATACATAACTCATACATAACTCATACATAACATATTAATAACTAATTCATAACACATTCATAACTCATACATAACACATTTATAAGCAATACCTTGTGACATTATAGTGTGACATTATAGTGAAAGCACAACAAGGTCAATTTAACCTCTGAATGGAAAGTGGGGGTTAGAGTGCATAGATGTGTTGTTGATAAGGTGCTTTAACGCGGGTGCTTTCCTCAATGAGCATAGTGCTGTAAAGCGTAGGTGTCGAGGCGTAGCTGTCGTAGGTGTCGGGGTGATGTTTTCCCTTCCATTTAATGAATCACATTGTAGGCGTCATAAGTCAATGTGGGGGAAAAAACACGGGCTTTGAAGATGACTAGCAGATAGTGTATATATCTTTTCATGAAGACCTCATTTTTGTCAGAACTTCTACCAATCATCGTTGCTTGGTAGTGGTGCTGTTTTTAGTTTTTTTTTTTTAATGTTTTTTGTGTGTTTTTTTTTTCAATTTTACTCCTTTTTCTCCCCAATTTCGTGGTATCCAATTGTTTAGTAGCTACTATCTTGTCTCATCGCTACAACTCCCGTACGGGCTCGGGAGGGACGAAGGTTGAAAGTCATGCGTCCTCCGATACACAACCCAACCAAGCCGTACTGCTTCTTAACACAGCGCGCATCCAACCCGGAAGCCAGCCGCACCAATGTGTCGGAGGAAACACTGTGCACCTGGCAACCTTGGTTAGCGCGCACTGCGCCCGGCCCGCCACAGGAGTCGCTGGTGCGCGATGAGACAAGGACATCCCTACCGGCCAACGACGCTAGGCCAATTGTGCGTTGCCCCACGGACCTCCCGGTCGCGGCCGGTTACGACAGAGCCTGGGCGCAAACCCAGAGTCTCTGGTGGCACAGCTGGCGCTGCAGTACAGCGCCCTTAACCACTGCGCCACCCGGGAGGCTGTTTTTAGTTTGACCCATTTCTGGAAATTCTCTGAAAACCCTTTATCTGGTGTAAGATTGTTCTCTTTCCTAAATGTTTTTTTATGTTTAGAAATTTTAACTAAGAACATAGGCAGTATTAGATACAGTTTATGATGAAAAATAAAATGGTTTCACTCTCCCTATCTTTTTTACTCATAGATGAAATACCTGTGATTGAGAGTAAACCTAACACCCTTTCTATTGTATTGGGCACGACATTGACGGTGGCTATGATCATTGCAGCTACCATCTTCGGGTATCGCAGACAGAAAGGTAACATACACTTAACTTTTCTTCAGTTCTTAATTGATTTGCACACATTTGTATCTCAAGTTTGCTACAAGGAGTTTCCACTGTTTCATGTTGCCTGAGATAGACAGCCTAGAGAGGAAGTATGTACTTTGTACTTTAACCTCTAAAGGTGTAACTGATGTTGAAGCCAGAATGATTGCGTACAGTTAAAAAAAAAAATCTGAATCTTGTGACAATGACTTAGCATGTAATGACTTAGCATGTGAGAACATGAGTGTGTGCTTTCTAAAACTATCTGAACTGCCACATGTGGAAACACCCCCACAGTTTGTTTTTGTGTTGCGGTAAATCATGTGGGTGGTTTACTACTACTATTAATAATAACAATAATAATTTATTACATTGGTAAAGTACGTTTTATTTAAACAAGAAAAATCTCAAAGTGCATCAAATAAAATTGAAAAAATATATATTTTTAAACGAAACAAATATATCTAACCATATCATGAAAGCAACCATCAAATTCTAATAGGAAGGGTAGCCGATAGAGATGAGTATTAAGGCCTGCTTTAAAAGTCCCGGCAGGCTGATATAGAGCTAGTCATTCCTTATTTATTTTTTTAGAAAAGTCCCCTATCAGTCTCGATCAAGTTTACAACACAGGAGGTTGGTGGCACCTTAATTGGGGAGGATGGGATTGGGGTAAGGAACAGTCAAAAGGGGATCCTTGGGACGTCCCAACTCTGACCACACCACATTTAAGTTGGAATTTAAAAAACGGTTAAGGTAAGGGTTATGGCAGGGTAACACTAACACAAGGTAATGGCTGGAATGGAATAGTATGGTATCAAATACATGGTTACCAGTATGAGCCATTCTTTCCCTCAGCAGCCTCCTATGGTTTGTACTTACAGTATTACTGCAATAGCATTTTGAGAAGTCAGCATGTTAAAAACCAAAGAGCGAGAAAGAGGAAAGTCCCAACCTTAAACACTAAAAGTGTTACAAAATGGCATTACTACTTTCTAAGCAATAACATGAATAGATTCAGCAGAACATCTCATGCAACATTCGGACTGTAAACTATAACCCGCTTTTATGTTCTGTTCACAGGGAGGCTCAGGACCCTCAAGCTCTAACACCCTCCTGGGCTCAACAGAGACGTGACCTCTGACCTGCCTGGACCCCTTTTGGCAGCTCCAACTGATCCTGGTGATAGACTGTTTGTGACTGTCAGTGACCTGTACCAGGAGGCAACAGAGAAAGAGACTCCTCACTGAGACTGTAAACTGCCAGGAGAGGACTGAGAACACAAAAGACTCATGCACACACATTGTCAACGAAAAGTTTAATCATGCTACATTTTCTGTTATCTAAATGTTACGCCGGTTGGCGTTTCCACTCACAACCAAATATGTTAATGAGAGGAAGCCCAGTTGCCGGAGAAGATGGAGCGAGATGGATTTTGGCCAACATTGCTAATTTTCTCATTGATTAAACATTTGATCTCTATACAGTTTTCTGTTACCAAAACTATAATCTGTAAAAAACAGAGTGGATTGCATTTTATAGACTTTAACTTTTGCCAATTATTATTTTTTTAAATGGCATTTAGGAGTGCAAGGGTGAATTGAGCACTTCACAGAGTAGGTGTTCCCTAATGTAAATAGGATCTCACTAGCTCGCTCTTGGCACTGCCCACCTCCTTGCTTGTTCTGCCCACTATGATTAATTTGCTCCCATTGGAAAGACAGGCTGTGGTCGATCTTGGGTTAGTAATAAACATCTTTGTCTAGGCCTTCTCATAATGTAATCAAAAAGCATTGCTTCTCCTTCACTTAGAACTAGAATGGTCCATCTACAGAAGTTATTATGTCAGGTGCATTAAAGATGCACTATGCAGAAATCGCTCTGCCATTTCCTGGTTGCAAAAATACTAATTGTTCGCCTAATTTCAGTTTGACAAAACAAGCGCTCATTGTGTAGATAATCATTGTACAATCTAAACAGCTGTGAAATATATTTTCCATAACCAAAAATATTGTATTTTCAGCTGTGAGAAGCTGGTGTACAAAACCGAAAGTAAAAGACACAAAAACAGAACTTCAGAATGGGGAAGCATAGAAATAGCTCATATAGAACAGATCTACAGCTTCTTAGACTTGCTTTCAATTAGAAAGATAGATCTATAATGCACATTTCTATGTGAATTTGGTCTGGTCGCCCAAAAAGTTACATATTGTAGCTTTAAGTGATGCTCTGTTTTGTGTTATTTACTAGACTTTTACGTTTCATACAACTTATTGGAAGATTTTTGGTCCCTCTGAAGGCCTAGGTCCCATGGTCATGGTTCGTCATTGCATTTATTTACTGTATATCTTGTACAGTTACTAACTGTAATACAGAGATAATAACATGTTTATACAGAGATGTCCAACTTTGGGGGATTTTATTGAAAAAACAGTTCCCTTCCATGCTTCCCATGAAACCCCAGAAGGCAAATTAGTGATTCCAGCCACATTTTATATTAACACAGTTTACTGTACTCCAGGTATTTGATACTGTTTGATACTCTTTGTGAGTCGAACCATTTGATGACTTAGACCTTGTGACAACACAGTTTCACTTTCTGTCTCAGTCATATGGAAACTCTACAGTAAGAATGTATTGAGTCAGTCCATTGCACAATTTCCTAGAAAATAAACATTGTCTAAAGACAGGAAAGACGGGTGGTGCTGATGGGAAATGCTGATGATGATGATTCCTGCTTAAAGAAATATCTCGGTCATCAAATTCAAACTCAGTCATCAACTCTGGTCTTTTTTTTCCTAATTCACATAATAAGATATGCTCACGAATACATTGTAAAACATGTGCCATGGTAATGATTGTATGCTATTTGTGACAGTCTATACCTCGCAAAATCAATTCTGGACCCTTAAAACCAATTGCACAGCTTTTTCCCCCTTCTCACCCTCTAATCAGGGATTGATTTAGTCAAAGATGATGGATATACTGATGGATATACATGTTTCTCCGTCCTAACAATGAGAGTTGTTGTCCACAAAGCGGCAAGGCACGCTGTGTAGCTTTCGCCTATCCTTTCTTTGGATTGGTGGATACATCTCATTATTGTGATCCTTTTTGAAATATTCGATGAAGGTTGTTGACGTCAACCGCCTGTAATCAATGTAGAGTGATGCTATGCTACTAGCCTTATGCCATGAATATGCATAGCCTGTCATGTACTTCTAGAAGTAGTGGGTGGAGGAGTCAGGCGCAGAGAGCAGGGTAGTCAACGCCACACACACGGGCGCAATAAGACCCAGTCTAAAACAACAGGACAAAAATACTTCCACAGACATCACACACATCAAATAACAGAAAACAAGCCAGCACAAAAGCCGGCGGGCCTACCAGGTTTAAATAGCCCAAAACCAAAACCTAAACAAGAAACAAGTGCAACTAATCAGACAAAACTAAATGAAACAGAAAAGGGGTTCGGTGGCAGCTAGTAGGCCGGCGACGAAGACCGCCGAGCGCCACCCGAACAGGAAGAGGCACCATTCGTGACATAGCCATCTCGAGACAACACCGATATGAAGTTTTTGTTTTACTTACAAGTTGCCGGGATGTCACGTGTCCTACTATATCAGTACACTAGTAACAATAATACATTTTAGGGGTACCAAATTCGACACTCTCTCATTGACCCCCATAAAAAAAACTCCTTGCTTGGTGGGCAAAACAATGAAACTCTGCCGAGTTGGGGCTCCCTATTCCTATTCCTCTCTCAGTGGCTCCACCCTGAGGATCTTGGCGTGTCTTACCTCAGATACCAGTTTCTTCCTTCTGTTGTCCCAAACGTATCTGTTCTACCATGGTATTAAATAACATCTGACATTAGTTTGGAAGGAGGCTCCGTTGATCAAAATTAAAATGTTCTCTCACCTCAAGTGGGTCTGTGCTGGGTAGTGCTGAGTGATTAGTGCTTTAAAAAAAATATATATATATATATTTTTTTTTAAACCTTTATTTAACTAGGCAAGTCAGTTAAGAACAAATTCTTATTTTCAATGACAGTGCCTTTGGAAAGTATTCAGACCCTTTAGAGCTCAGGCACATCCTGTTTCCATTGATCATCCTTGAGTTGTTTCTACAACTTGATTGGAGTCCACCTGTGGAGCATTCAATTGATTGGACATGATTTGGAAAGACACACACCTGTCTATATAAAGTCCCACAGTTGATAGTGCATGTAAGAGCAAAACCAAGCCATGAGGTCGAAGGAATTACCCATAGAGCTCCGAGACAGGATTGTGTCGAGGCACAGATCTGGGGAAGGACACCAAAACAATTATTCAGCATTGAAGGTCCCCAAGAACACAGTGGCCTCCATCATTCTTAAATGGAAGAAGTTACGAAACACCAAGACTCTTTTTAGAGCTGGCTGCACGGCCAAACTGAGTAATCGGAGGAGAAGGGCCATGGTCAGGGAGGTGACCAGGAACCCGATGGTCACTCTGAAGGAGCTCCAAAGTTCCTCTGTGGAGATAAGAGAATCTCCCAGAAGGACAACCATCTCTGTAGCACTCCACCAATAAGGTGGTAGAGTGGCCTTTATGGTAGAGTGGCCAGATGGAAGCCACTCCTCAGTAAAAGGCACACGACAGCCTGCTTGGAGTTTTCCAAAAGGTACCTAAATACTCTCAGACCATGAGAAACAATATTTTCTGGTCTGATGAAACCGAGACTGAACCCTTTGACCTGAATGATGTTTTTCAGTGGCAGGGACTGGGAGACTAGTCAGGATTGAGGGAAAGATGAATGGAGCAAAGTACAGAGAGATCCTTGATGAAAACCTGCTTCAGAGCGCTCAGGACCACAGACTGGGGCGAAGGTTCACCTTCCAACAGGACAACAACCTTAAGCACATAGCCAAGACAACGCAGGAGTGGCTTCAGGACAAGTCTCTGAATGTCCTTGAGTGGCCCAGCCAGAGCCTGGACTTGAACCCGATTTAACATCTCTAACACTAAACATACAAATATGTATTTTACATTGATAAGGAAGGTGAAATCTTATAGATGGTGGTTTTATAATTTGATTATACTATACATGGAAATGTAATGCCTTTTAACCTTTCTTGGAGTATGCAGCATTACTAGTTATTGTTTATGGTCCCCTTGTTTATTGTTTATGGCCTCTTTGTAGTAGCGATGGGTCATTCGCGAACGAGTCGGCTCTAACAGTCGACTCTTGTAGGTTAACATTGGGAGCCGACTTGCATATCAGAAGAGCTTAATCTGTTTATAAAAATATATAAATTTAAGATATGAATAATCAAAAGATTTAAATGAATAGAATGACTAATTCAAAGAACAAAAAAAATAATAAAATAATATAGGTCTAAATGCTCAACTGCACACATTCGTTCTGACTGTCTGCTCAGACGAACAGCCTCACCTGTTGTTCCTGTCAATCAGATATGTAGTGTCAACCAATGAACATGAGGGAGGGCCGAGCCAACTCACTCACAGTCACACACTTAGCAGCCGAGGAGAGAGAGGAAGGACAGCTGTGACAACAACAGCTGAAAAATGAGTCGGAAGCACAGTAGCATTTGGATGCCAAAACAAAATCTTATATGAAGCCAGTTCTACGCACAACCTACACCGGCATATGCTAACTGTGCACCCAACTGTGAAGCTAGCTGTAGCAGAGCTTCGAGAAACTAGCGGGCCTGCTAGTGATGGTGGTGGAGCCAGAACCTCCACACATGATGTATCCACTCAGTCAAGTAGGCCTACTCCGCAACCCACAGCAAACAATTCCAAGCAGGAAAACCCTTTAAAAATTCCACGACTGTACGAGAGCACACAGGCTTCAGTGCGAGAAAGAGTCCAAAAAGCTACTGGAGTTTGCCTTACCACTGACTGCTGGACATCAAGGGTAACCACTGCTTACATGTCAGTTACATGTCACTTCATTAAAGTTTACGTACACTCAATTAGTATTGGGTAGCATTGCTTTTAAATTGTTTAACTTGGGTCAAACGCTTCACGAAGCCTTCCACAAGTTGCCCACAATAATTGGATACATTTTGGCTCATTCCTCCTGACTGAGCTGGTGTAACCGAGTCAGGTTTTAGGTTTTAGGCCTCCTTGCTAGCACACACCTTTTCAGTTCTACCCACAAATGTTCTATTGGATTGAGGTCAGGGCTTTGTGATGGCCACTCCAATACCTTGACTTTGTTGTCCTTAAGCCATTTTGCCACAACTTTGGAAGTATGCTTGGGGTCATTGTCCATTTGGAAGACCCATTTGCGACCAAGATTCAACTTCCTGGCTGATGTCTGGAGATGTTGCTTCAATATATCCACAGAATTTTCCTACCTCATATGCCATCTATTTTGTGAAGTGCACCAGTCTCTCCTGCAGCAAAGCACCCCCACAACATGATGCTGCAACCCCCGTGCTTCACGGTTGGGATGGTGTTCTTCGGCTTGCAAGCCACCCCATTTTTCCTCCAAACATAACAATGGTCATTATGGCCAAACAGTTCTATTTGTGTTTCATCAGACCAGAGTACATTTCTCCACAAAGTACAATCTTTGTCCCCCATGTGCAGTTGCAAACCGTAGTCTGGCTTTTTTTATGGTGGTTTTGGAACAGTGGCTTCTTCCTTGCTGAGCGGCCTTTCAGGTTATGTCGATATAGGACTCGTTTTACTGTGGATATAGATACTTTTGTACCTGTTTCCTCCAGCATCTTCACAAGGTCCTTTGCTGTTGTTCTGGGATTGATTTGCACTTTTTGCACCAAAGTACGTTCATCTCTAGGAGACAGAACGCATCTCCTTCCTGAGCGGTATGATGGCTGCGTGGTCCCATGGTGTTTATACTTGCGTACTACTGTTTGTACAGATGAAAGTGGTACCTTCAGGTGTTTGGAAATTGCTACCAAGGATGAACCAGACTTGTGGAGGTCTCCATTTGTTTTCTGAGGTCTTGGCTGATTTCTTTTGATATTCCAATGATGTCAAGCAAAGAGGCACTGAGTTTGAAGGTCGGCCTTGAAAGACACCCACAGGTACACCTCCAATTGACTCAAATTATGTCAATTAGCCTATCAGAAGCTTCTAAAGCCATGACATCAATTTCTGGAATCTTCCAAACTGTTTAAAGGCACAGTCAACTTAGTGTATGTAAACTTCTGACCAACTGGAATTGCGATACAGTGAATTATAAGTGAAATAATCTGTCTGTAAACAATTGTTGGAAAAATTACTTGTGTCATGCACAAAGTAGATATCCTAACCGACTTGCCAAAACTATAGTTCGTTAACACGACATTTGTGGAGTGGTTGAAAAACAAGTTTTAATGACTCCAACCTAAGTGTACGTAAACTTCTGACTTCAACTGTATATGTATATGCGCAGTAGATGAGATTGTAGTATTAGTAGACAAAACATGAACCTGAACACATAAATTACTGTTCTCTCTTTTCAGCTATGTGACAGCCTCAAAAATTATACTCCTGTGTGATGGTCTGCAGCGAATCACAGCCAGCCGCCAGAGAGAAGCAAATGTAACCACAGGACATGTGACAGAGTTGATGGACACCCTATGTTCATCAATGGACAGAAAGTTCCACAGAATGGAATATAGACACGTGCTATCAGAAACCGCTGCACTTGACCCCAGGTTTAAGAAGTTAGCCTTCAGTGATCTAATCCAAGATGGATCATCTAATTTAAGATGGTGTAGCAGTAGGATGTGTGTGTTTGTCCTTGTCTTATCTCGTGTAAATAGCCGGTCTTCTTTGTATATATTTTAATCTCACTTTCTATCTACGAAGTAAATATACTTTCCTGCAACCCGCCTCACCCAATGTGTTATGGATCTGCTATTTTTATTCCTTATAACTGGAACTTCCATCAGGAGCTAGCCAACTAACTAGCAACTAGTCTTTGTTAGCCACGGCTAGCGGTCTTCACCTTTTTCTCGGTTGCCAGCCAGCCTTAGCTTGGACAACACCTGCCTGTCTGCTCAGCGCAATATCATCCCAGAGCATATCGGACTGTTTCTCTCTACCAATCACCAGATTCCTGCCGCTCTGCATCATTACACCGGATCATCACAAATAGCTAGTTGCAAACGAGTGGCTACTGTTAGCCTTGAGCTAGCCTCGAGCTAGGCCCATATACCATCTAATTCTAGGACTACAACACCTCCTTTGCCAATTGGCAAGACCCTTTATTGTCGACACGGAGCCCCGCCGATACATCACGACTGGACTGCCGACGTGATGGCCCGATATGGTCTCAACAAGCTATTTTGTTACGATGTCGTCAAAGAACTATCTACTAGCCCCGGCCCGCTAGCTTTTCAGAACGCTGTGTCCCCTGCTCGCCTAGCGTAGTAATGACTACCGAACAGCACCCTGCCTCACCTATCGCTGCTCTTTTGACCCTATGATCACTCGGCTACACAGCTGATGCCCCCTGGACTGTTTCAATAACATGGTAACTAATTTTGTTTACCTGTCGGCCCCAGTCTCAAACTCAGGTCCTTTATGTACCTAACTGACCCGCTCTGCCCACTCATTGCCATTTACCCGTTGATGTCTTAGCTCTCCTGATCAACACCTGTGTTTGCTTTATGCCTCTCTCTAATGTCAATATGCCTTGTCTACTGCTGTCTTGGCTAGTTCTTATTGTTTTATTTCACTGTAAAGCCATCAGTCCCGCTAAAAATGCCTTAGATAGCTCTTATGTCCCACCCCACACACATGCAGAGACCTCACCTGGCTTAACTGGTGCCTCTAGAGACGAAGCCTCTCTCATCATCACTCAATGCCTAGGTTTACCTCCACTGTACTCACATCCAACCATACCATTGTCTGTACATTATGCCCTGAATCTATTCTACCAGGCCCATAAATAAGCTCCTTATATTCTCTGTCCCCAACGCACTAGACGATCAGTTCTTATAGCATTTAGCCGTTCCCTTATCCTACTCCTCTTCTGTTCTTCTGGTGATGTAGAGGTTAACCCAGGCCATGTAGCCCCCAGTTCCACTCCTATTCCCCAGGCACTCTCATTTGTTGACTTCTGTAATCGTAAAAGCCTTGGTTTCATGCATGTTAACATCAGAAGCCTCCTCCCTAAGTTTGTTTTATTCACTGCTCTAGCATACTCCACCAACCCTGATGTCTTAGCCATGTCTGAATCCTGGCTTAGGAAGGCCACCAAAAATGCTGACATTTCCATCCTCAACTACAACAATTTCTGCCAAGATAGGACTACCAAAGTGGGTGGAGTTGCAATCTACTGCAGAGATAGCCTGCTTAGTTCTGTCATGCTATCCAGGTATGTGCCCAAACAGTTAGAGCTTCTCACTGTTTCACTGTTGTTATAGACCCCCCTCATCCCCCAACTGTGCCCTGGACACCATATGTGGATTTATTGTCCCCCATTTATCTTCAGAGTTTGTACTGTTAGGTGACCTAAACTGGGATATGCTTAACACCCCGGCCGTCCTACAATCTAAGCTAGATGCCATCAATCTCACACAAATGATCAAGGAACCTACCAAGTACAACCCTAAATCCATAAACACGGGCAACCTCATGGATATCATCCTGACCAACCTGCCCTCTAAATATACCTCTGCTGTCTTCAACCAGGATCTCAGCAATCACTGCCTCATTGCCTGCATCCGTAATGGGTCCACGGTCAAACGACCACCCCTCATCATTGTCAAACGCTCCCTAAAACACTTCCGCAAGCAGGCCTTTCTAATCGACCTGGCCCGGGTATCCTGGAAGGATATTGACCTCATTCCATCAGTAGAGGATGCCTGGTTATTCTTTAAAAGTGCTTTCCTCACCATCTTAAATAAGCATGCCCCATTCAAAAACAATTGAACTAAGAACAGATATAGCCCTTGGTTCACTCCAGACTTGACTGCCCTTAACCAGCACAAAAACATCATGTGCCATACTGCATTAGCATTGAATAGTCCCCGCGATATGCAACTTTTCAGGGAAGTTAGGAACCAATATTCACAGGCAGTTAGGAAAGCAAAGGCTAGCTTTTCAAACAGAAATTTGCATCCTGTAGCACAAACTCCAAAAAGTTCTGGGACACATGGAGAATAAGAAAACCTCCTCCCAGCTGCCCACTGCACTGAGGCAAGGAAACACAGTCACCACCGATAAATCTACATTAATCGAGAATTTCAATAAGTATTTTTCTATGGCTGGCCATGCTTTCCACCTGGCTACCCCTACCCCGGTCAACAGCTCTGGAACCCCCACAGCAACTTGCCCAATCCTCCCCCATTTCTCCTTCACCCAAATCCAGATAGCTGATTCTGAAAGAGCTGCAAAATCTGGACCCCTACAAATCAGCTGGGCTAGACAATCTGGACCCTCTCTTTCTAAAATTATTTGCCGTAATTGTTGCAACCCCTATTACTAGCCTGTTCAACCTCTCTTTCGTATGGTCCGAAATCCCTAGTGTTTGGAAAGCTGCCGCGGTCATCCCCTCTTCAAAGGGGGAGACACTCTAGACCCAAACTGTTACAGACCTATATCCATCCTGCCCTGCCTTTCTACAGTCTTTGAACGGCAAGTTAACAAACAGATCACCTACCATTTCGATTCCCCCTGTACCTTCTCCGCAATGCAATCTGGTTTTCCGAGTGGGTCACGTGTGCACCTCAGCCACGCTGTCATGCCCTGACCTTAGAGAGTCGTTTTATTTCTCTATTTGGTTAGGTCGGGGTGTGATGTGGGGTGGGCATTCTATGTTTTGTGTTTCTATGTTTTGGCCGGGTATGGTTCTCAATCAGGGACAGCAGTCTATCGTTGTCTCTGATTGGGAATCATACTTAGGCAGCCTGGTTTTCCACCTTAGGTTGTGGGATGTTGTTTTTTGTTAGCTCTGTAAGCCTACTGAACGTGATGTTTGTTATTCTTTTGTTGTTTTGTTTAGTGTTCTGAGAAAATAAAGAATCATGAACACGTACCACCCTGCACCTTGGTCTACTTCATACGACAAGTGTTACACACGCTCAAGGTCCTAAACAATATCATAACCGCCATCAATAAAAGACAACACTGTGCAGCCATCTTCATCGACCTGGCCAAGGCTTTCAACTCTGTCAATCACTGCATTCTTATCGGCAGACTCAACAGCCTTGGTTTCTCAAATGACTGCCTCGCCTGGTTCACCAACTACTTTTCAGACAGAGTTCAGTGTGTCAAATCGGAGGGCCTGTTGTCCGAACCTCTGGCAGTCTCTTTGGGGGTGCCACAGGGTTCAATTCTCGGGCCGACTCTTTTCACTGTATACATCAATGATGTCGCTCTTGCTGCTGGTGATTCTCTGATCCACCTCTATGCAGACGACACCATTCTATATACTTCTGGCCCTTCATTGGACACTGTGTTAACAAACCTCTAGACGAGCTTCAATGCCATACAACACTCCTTCCGTGGCCTCCAACTGCTCTTAAATGCAAGTAAAACAAAATGCATGCTCTTCAACTGCCTGCACCCGCCCACCCGACGAGCATCACTACTCTGGATGGTTCTGACTTAGAATATGTGGACCACTACAAATACCTAGGTGTCTGGCTAGACTGTAAACTCTCCTTCCGGACTCACATTAAGCATCTCCAATCCAAAATTAAATCTAGAACTGGTTTCCTATTTCGCAACAAAGCATCCTTCACTCATGCTGCCAAACATACCCTCGCAAAACTAACTATCCTACCGATCCTTGACTTCAGCAACGTTATTTACAAAATTGCACATAGCACATGCTCCAGCAGGTATATTTCACTGGTCATCCCCAAAGCCAACTCCCTTTGGCTGCCTTTCCTTCCAGTTCTCTGCTGCCAATGACTGGAACGAATTGCAAAAATCTCTGAAGCTGGAGTCTTTTATCTCCCTCACTAACTTGAAGCATCAGCTGTCAGAGCAGCTTACCGATCATTGCGTCTGTACATAGCCCATCTGTAAATAGCCCTACCCAACTTCCTCATTCCCACATTGTTATTTTTTTGTGCTCCTTTGCACCCCAGTATCTCTACTTGCACATTCATCTTCTGCACATCTATCACTCCAGTGTTTAATTCCTAAATTGTAATTATTTCACCACTGCGGCCTATTTATTGCCTTACCTCCCTAATCTTACTACATTTGCACACACTGTATATAGATTTTCCTATTGTGTTATTGACTGTACGTTTGTTTATCCCATGTGTAACTCTGTGTTGTTTGTGTCGCACTGCATTGCTTTATCTTGGCCAGGTCGCAGTTGTAAATGAGAACTTGTTCTCAACTGGCCTACGTGGTTAAATAAAGGTGAAATAAAATTAAATAAAACAAAAATGCTAGAGCGATTGATGAGGCTCTTCAAAGAATAACCTCAGCAGCAGGGAGGGACAGCCCCAACAGTCAGCTGGCTCAGCCACCAGGGCAACAGGAAGAAGAGGGATCAGATAGAGCAGAAGCACCAGCAGTAGTGCCTCAAACGTCTGCTGTTTGGATGCTGTTTGACGAGAGAGTATCTGGGGATGCAGTACGAAGGAATAATGGAGGTCCAATCCTATTTGGAGGAGCCCCTCCTCCAAAGATCTACAGATCCTCTGAGCTGGTAGAAGAACAAGGCCTCTGTCTACCCACGGCTTACTAAAGTCATGACATAGAGACTCTGCATAGTGGCCACATCCCTTCCCTCTGAGAGGGTCTTCTCGAAAACGGGACAAATAATTACTGAGAGAAGAAACCGCATCAGCCCCTCAAGTGAGGCAGCTTGCATTTCTGAATGCAAATCTCTCATAAAAGCAAAATATGGTCAGCATTGTTGTGTGCCGCTGGTTATAACATGGTAATAAAGAAGAGAGAGAAAAGAGGAACCAGTTTAATGTTTTAAGTGGGATGCTGCAGTTTCGCACATTGTTATTTATTTTTCTTTGATATGGTTCAATATTCTATTATTATGTTGTTCAGATTGTATTCGTTTTGAATTGTTACATTTATATGCACTTTGTTTATATACATTAAAAAGTTATACTTTAAATGCAAATGTTTAATAGCATTCTTTTTCATAACAAACCAATGCATTTTTAAATACATTGTGGTTAAGGTAGAGTATGATTTATTTTAATAACTTAATTATAATTGTTTTAACACACCAATCATAGTCAAACTATCGCAAACTGTTTGACATGGAAAAAATACAAAACATATTTTTTCAAAGAGCCGTTTGCGAGCCAAAAGAGCTGGCTCTTTTTGGTGAGCTGAGCCGAACGAGCCGGTTCACTATAAAGAGACGGAATGCCCGTCATTACTTTGTAGAGTTCCGACTTTCCGACCTGAAGATCACTGACGTCAAATTTTGGCTCGTATTTTTTCGAGTTCCCAGTTGTCTTGAAAGCACCAATAACTGACAACCAAAGAATCCCTATTTTGGTTATCCCATGGAAAAGTCTGGGGGTTTCCAGTGCGTCAAACCACTAACCTCAAAACATTTTTTGGGGGGAAGTAAAGAGCACACACTAGTTGTCATTTGTACAATGCTAAACTCAAGAGGGAGCATTGAACTACAACATATGGCAGTAATCGATCTCCCTACATATGCCCATGTACTGTAATTTATGTAACCCATGGTTGCGTGAATCATCAGATCTAAGACATCTGTTACGGTGTCTAGTTGATAGGTATTCGACTAGTCGGACTGTTCCCCGGACTCCACGTGTAGGGATTTGTACAATGCACAAACAAGGCTATTGAACTTGACATTGGTGTCTGTCTTTATTCCTTTATCCAACATATCATACAGAAACAACATCTGTTTGATATTTTTGATACTTTGTCCCAGGGGGTGAAGTCCTACATTTCTGTTTAATTGTTGTGTGTCTAGGTTGAGTGGTGAAGGAAGTTACTGCTGTGCAGCCAAATATCAGAAACGTACATTGAGACAAATATTAATACACAACCCTTATTAGATCTATCTCAAAGTATTGTTGTTTTTTCTGTTGAAAAGTGAAGTATAATGACGCACTTCAGAGTTAGAATTTATTTCGCAATTGTTCGATTTGAAGAAAAATACATGTTAGATGGTGTAGAGAGCTTGTCAGGTCAAATCAATCAATTTTTATTTGTCACATGCACTGAATACAACCGGTGTAGACCTTACAGTGAAATGTTAACCTTAACCAACAATGTAGTTTTAAGAAAAATAGCAAAAAAAAAGTAATAAATAATAAATAATTAAAGAGCAGCATTAAAATAACAAAAGCGAGGCTATATACAGCTGGCTACCGGTACAGAGTCAATGTGCGGGGGCATCGGTTAGTCGAGGTAATTGAGGTAATATGTACATGTAGGTAGAGTTATTAAAGTGACGATGCATAGATAATAACAGAATAGCAGCAGTGTGAACAGACTATTTTTAGGGTCTTCCTCTGAGGTACTTAATTTGATACAAAGTATATAAATGTGAGATAAAATATAACCAGAAACACTCATTCTAAATGCAACCAAAGATTACATTGAATTACAGTACATTCGTTTCTCCACTGCACTGTCGGAGCTAGAAGCACAAGCATTTCGCTACACTCGCAATTAATAACATCTGCAACGTGTATGTGAACAATACAATTTGATTTAGTCTCTCTTGTGCAAGCCTCCCTTATCACCACCAGAGTGCAGCAACGAGCCATTCGGGTGAGTTCGCAAATTCATTCTGGAGTGCCAAAGTGCAGATTCAGTGCTTTTTTTTTTTTTTAGGTTGTCCGTTCGTATATTCGGGGCGTTCAGAGCGCACACTGAACGCTCTGGCCGAGGAGTAAGGATGATCCACGCGTCATGACCTCACGATGGCAGTCAAGCACCCAAGCTAACTGGCTAAAGTGGGCTAGTTTGCTATCTACTGCCAGAAACAAATGAGAGAACACCTAACTCTGGACATTTTACTCGGCCTAGCAGAGCTGGTTAGAGTGTTTTCTTGTTATCTAGAGGGTTAGTGACTGTAACTGTGTTATGGCAACTATTTAATTGCGTTTTTAGTCGGTTTACTTGCACCTGTCATCACCAATTTTAGGGCGTTCGTAAATTCCTCAATTACTATCGCTAGCAAATCAGAGTGCTCTGAAATTGGAGCCGATTACCAATGTGAATACGAACGCACCCCACATTTGGAGTTCACGAGAAAATAACATCAGATGTCTCGTTCTGCGCACATTTCTGCCACGTTCAAAACAACTGGGAACTCGGAAATCTCTGACTTCCGAGCGTTCAAGACATCTGAGAACCCGGAAAAAGACGAGCCTCGACTGGGAAAAATCGTTTGAGCTGTCATCCAACAGGGAACTCCAAGTCTGGAAACTCGGACATTTTTCTAGAGCTCCGACTTTCCGACCCGAAATGAAGATCACCGACGTCATGAGTTGAACTCGGTTATGTCTGAGTTCCCAGTTGTGTTGAAAGCACCATTCACAACGGCAGAGGCCTCTTCGGGGATAGCGAATCGGAGTGAGGATAGCAAACATAATCGCTAAAGATGGCGGCGGAGAGAGACACCGAAAAGAATACTGCATGTATTATCATCGCTAAGCAATGTTTTTTTTAGGTAGGTGGACACGCAAAATACCGAGAGCTTTTAAGTTGAAGTCCCGTGTTGTGCACATGACTTGTTTTTTCTCCCACTGGAGCGCCCAAGTTCCATGTCAAGTTAGCAGTGTTGGCTAGCTAGCCTGATTGGATTGCACATATATTTGATGAGCGATTAAATGTGCCACAAACTGTCCATGAAGCCATTGGACAACATCGTCTCTTACTGTGGAATACAGCTTGCCAACCTTTCAACTGGACCCGCGACGCGGCGAGTGTTGAGTCGAAGTGACTGACCGTCATGTATTTTCTAACTGGCTGGCCTCGGAGGCTACTTTGTCCACTGAAAAGTGAAGAAGAACCGTTTCATGTTCAACCCAGCTCCCAGAGGTTTTACTTCGCTGTATTGTCCGAGACTCAACTAAGCGTCTGGTTTAGTCGGGTAAGCACGGAGGGAATTACTGACGAGCTGGCTAGCCGCTAACGTTACTTAACGGTTAGCCGGTGATCAAGTTGGATAGTTCAGTTTTTGGTCTGTACACTTTGGTTGCCGTGTCACTTACTTGTTAGTTAATGGCATGGCATTTAACTAACGTTAGCTGTCATGCGTACATGAATTTGGAAAAATAACAAACAGGTGGTTGTTTTTTACTGTTTTGTATTTTAACAGCATAAGTGTTAGCTAGTTACACACCAATGTATTCTTTTCAATATATGTTAAATGCATGTGCCAAACTACATTAGCTAGCCAGATAAAGACATGGCGAAAGCACAGCATTTGGGACTAACAATGTACTATAATGTAGCTAACATTAGCTATATGAGGAATATGTAAAAATGTAAGAATACTGTAATCTTCGACCATATACCGTTAATTATTTAGGTATGCTTGTAAGAGGTGCAAATCAGAGCCATAATGTAGAGCTTTGGCACAAATTCCTTCACTATCACTGGGTGGCACATGACGTTTTAAGTTGAAGGAGAGCGTTGTTATTTATTTTGACAACGTGTAAGTTACGCAAGTTGCGTTCCCATGGACTTCAACCTCCATGTTCGTCATTCTTCTGCACATATCCTCTCCCATATATTTCTAACAAAGAGAGCCTCTCACACGCGTGTTGAATCCTCTGCTTTGAGTGCTAGGAGTCACTTGGTGTTAGGGCAGTTCACACCGTACTGCCACTTCATAGGTCCATATTTTCCTTGCCCCAGGGCTTCTGTTGATATACGATCTCTGGGGCTTTGTGACCCTAGGGCCAGACTTTCATCAGGACAAAAGATAGCAAAGAAAATCTCCAAATATTCACTACATGGGTGAACTTTGATTTAAACTAGGCTATATATTGTTTTTTTTTCTTCTGTGATGGATTGGTTGTTGTCTCTGTTTAACATCAATGCAGCTTTAACTTTTAATCTGGTGTCCACATAACATCTGCAATAACAGTTGTCAGCTGTGGAATTATCTCTGCATAGTAGTAGTCAATGACTGCATAAGAGTATAAACACGAGTGCTGCTGCAAATATAATCGCTGTATGTAGAATTAGACAGTGTAAATCAAGGCCAGTATTTATTTCCCTGTCTCACAGGAGGTAAGTATCCTGTTGTGCTTCCAGGATTTAAAAATTGTTATTTAACTTGGCAAGTCCGTTAAGAACAAATTCTTATTTACAATGACGGCCTAACCTGGACAATGCTGGACCAATTGTGCACCGCCCTGTGGGACTCCCAATCACCGGTTGTGATACCGCCTGGAATCGAACCAGGGTCTGTAGTGATGCCTCTAGCACTGAAATGCAATGCCTTAGACCGCTGCGTAGTACAACCTAGCTAGCTAGCTACTCCACTGACTCTCGACAGCTAACAGGCAGCTGCTTCGTTAAAAAATTAATCAATTTTTGTGATTTAATTATGTTGCTAGTTACTCTTATCTAGTTTGGCCATCTGGTTAGTATCAACAAGGACTTACTACAAATTCTGTGGCCTTGAGTATTTATTTCATTTGATATGATCCCCTCCGCCCCTCTTTGGAGGACAGATATCATTTAGGTTTTTTTTACAACTTTTTTTGCTTCATTTTACATACATAGTACTTTTAAATAAAGCAGTCACATAACAATAATACATGACCAAACATCAGCTCTTTATTCCCACCCCTCAGCCACTCCCAGCCCATCCCACCTATCACCATAGACCTCAGCTCTTTATTCCCACCCCTCAGCCACTCCCAGCCCAGCCCATCCCACCTATCACCATAGACCTCAGCTCTTTAATCCCACCCCTCAGCCACTCCCAGCCCATCCCACCTATCACCATAGACCAACCCTCAGCCACTCTCAGCCCATCCCACCTATCATTGTAGACCACGCTCGTTTGGTTTCCATTGTGCCATATATTTTTCAATTGTGCTGTGATGTTTTACAATTAGAAAGATTTTAAAATGTTGCATGTTATTCACAGATTGTGAGCTAAAGATGAAAACCTTTCCTACGAGTATTATTATATTATTTATTGACTGGCTATGGCTTTCCAAATCGCCCGACATTGCTATTTGTAAGGTTCATTTTAAGTGCATGTTGCGATTTTTATTTTATTTTAACCATTCCTGTCACTGAGACGGGGGGCCAGTCAATACCGGACTGAGACGGGGGGGCCAGTCAATACCGGACTGAGACGGGGGGGCCAGTCAATACCGGACTGAGACGGGGGGGGCCAGTCAATACCGGACTGAGACGGGGGGGCCAGTCAATACCGGACTGAGACGGGGGGGCCAGTCAATACCGGACTGAGACGGGGGGGCCAGTCAATACCGGACTGAGACGGGGGGGGCCAGTCAATACCGGACTGAGACGGGGGGGGGCAGTCAATACCGGACTGAGACGGGGGGGGCCAGTCAATACCGGACTGAGACGGGGGGGGCCAGTCAATACCGGACTGAGACGGGGGGGGCCAGTCAATACCGGACTGAGACGGGGGGGGCCAGTCAATACTGGACTGAGACGGGGGGGGCCAGTCAATACCGGACTGAGACGGGGGGGGCCAGTCAATACCGGACTGAGACGGGGGGGGCCAGTCAATACCGGACTGAGACGGGGGGGGCCAGTCAATACCGGACTGAGACGGGGGGGGCCAGTCAATACCGGACTGAGACGGGGGGGGCCAGTCAATACCGGACTGAGACGGGGGGGGCCAGTCAATACCGGACTGAGACGGGGGGGGCCAGTCAATACCGGACTGAGACGGGGGGGGCCAGTCAATACCGGACTGAGACGGGGGGGGGGCCAGTCAATACCGGACTGAGACGGGGGGGGCCAGTCAATACCGGACTGAGACGGGGGGGGCCAGTCAATACCGGACTGAGACGGGGGGGGCCAGTCAATACCGGACTGAGACGGGGGGGGGCCAGTCAATACCGGACTGAGACGGGGGGGGGGCCAGTCAATACCGGACTGAGACGGGGGGGGGCCAGTCAATACCGGACTGAGACGGGGGGGGCCAGTCAATACCGGACTGAGACGGGGGGGGGCCAGTCAATACCGGACTGAGACGGGGGGGGGGCCAGTCAATACCGGACTGAGACGGGGGGGGGCCAGTCAATACCGGACTGAGACGGGGGGGGGCCAGTCAATACCGGACTGAGACGGGGGGGGGCCAGTCAATACCGGACTGAGACGGGGGGGGGCCAGTCAATACCGGACTGAGACGGGGGGGGGGCCAGTCAATACCGGACTGAGACGGGGGGGGGCCAGTCAATACCGGACTGAGACGGGGGGGGGGCCAGTCAATACCGGACTGAGACGGGGGGGGCCAGTCAATACCGGACTGAGACGGGGGGGGGCCAGTCAATACCGGACTGAGACGGGGGGGGCCAGTCAATACCGGACTGAGACGGGGGGGGCCAGTCAATACCGGACTGAGACGGGGAAGGAAAATGAAGCACCCCACCATCCCTGAGTTATTCTCACAACGTAGACTCCTTGGTTTCTGCCTGTACTGCTCGACTTCTCGCTGTAGCAGCGTCTCCTCCTGCTCCGACCTCCTATTACTAGTCTTTGGCCGTGTCTCCCAATAGCCTTTAGTGGACCCCCCTCCTCCACTACTCTCCTTCATCTGCAGTGACAAAGCAGTGCATGGTTCATACTAGTGCTTTCATGCCGAGGTGGTTAAATGAAACACCCCAGGAGTAACCAGTTTCCTTCCTTCCTTCCTCCATGGGAAGCTGCCGCATCTCGCCTGTTCTTTCCCTCTCCAATCTCCCTGTTTATCAGCTGTCTCCTACTCCTATCACCCCCCCCAATCCAATATGCTCGTTAGTGACTAGATCATTCTAGACTGTGCAATTTGTGTCTATTTTACCATATTCTAGTCGCACTCTCTTTGAAATAATCCTAGTATGGTGAGAAAATAAGGTTTAGGTAGTTCATTTAGACTTGATATTCAACATTTGATACAACCTAACTGATAAAACTGCACAGTTCTCATTTGTAAAGTTCAAATAGAGTATAGTCTTGCACATCATGATGTGTGGTCAATGTCAAATATCACGATTTTCGATTTAATCATATTAAGTACAATTTTATTTGTGACATGACCCGAATACAACAGGTGTGACATGCTTACTTACAAGCCCTTAACCAACAATGCAGTTAAGAAAATATTTACTAAATAAATGAAAGTAAAAAATAAAATAAGTAAAACAATAAAATTAATGAGGCTATATACAGGGGGTACCAGTACCGAGTCAATATACAGGTTAGTCGAGGTAATTTGTACATGTAGGTTGGGGTAAAGTGACTGCATAGACAAACAGCGAGTAGCAGCAGTGTAAAAACAAGGGTGGGGGTCAATGCATATTGCCCGTGGGGCCATTTGATTCAATGTTCAGTAGTCCTATGGCTTGGGGGTAGAAGCTGTTAAGGAGCCTTTTGGACCTAGACTCTGGTGCTGCTTGCTGTGTGGTAGCAGAGAGAACAGAGAGAGGGGTTGGAAGTGGGCGTGGCCTCATATTACAATAAGACACACCCACATCCATGAAGGCCTAGTTTCCACTGTCTCTGCTATTATATAATAGGCTTGGGAGATATACCGAGGGTATGATGTTCAATACCGTTTGAAAATCATACCGGGGGCTGTGGGGATGCGTGCTACGCCACTACTTAGATAAAAAAAAAAAATAAAAAAAAAAGCATAATCTGAGAACGGCGCTCAGAACCCAAAATAGCCAGAGGAATATCCGCCATTTTGGAGTCAACAAAGTTAGAAACAACACCATAAATATTCACTTACCTTTGATCTTCATCAGAAGGCACTCCCAGGAATCCCAGTTTGACAATAAATGACTGATTTGTTCCATAAAGTCCATCATTTATGTCTAAATAGCCACTTGTTGTTAGCGTGTTCAGCCCAGTAATCCATCTTCATGAGGTGGCACTTCGTCCAGACAAAAACTCAAAGTTCCATTACAGACCTTTATAGAAACATTTCAAAGGATGTATGGAATCAATCTTTAGCATGTTTTTAACATAAAACATCAATAATGTTCCAATCAGAGAATTCCTTTGTCTGAAGAAAAGCACTGGAACGAGAGGTAACTCTGTCAGGAGCGCGCGTCATGAGACCAAGGCACTCTGCCAGACCACTGACTCAAAGGGGTCTCATGAGCCCCTCCTTTTATAGAAGAATCCTCATTCAAGTTTCTAAAGACGGTTGACATCTCGTGGAAGCCGTAGGAAGTGCAACTTTATCCATATCTCAATGTGTATTCGGTAGGCCAAGCTTTGAAAATCTACAAACCTCAGATGTCCCACTTCCTGGTTGGATTTTTCTCAGGTTTTCGCCTGCCATATGAGTTCTGTTATACTCACAGACATCATTCAAACAGTTTTAGAAACTTCAGTGTTTTTTCTATCCAATAGTAATAATAATATGCAAATATTAGCATCTGGGACAGAGTAGGAGGCAGTTCACTCTGGACACGCTATTCATCCAAAAGTGAAAATGCTGCCCCCTATCCCAAAAAGGTTAAGTGCATTTGAACAGGGTATGGTAGTAGGTGCCAGGTGCACCGGTTTGTGTCAAGAAATGCAACGCTGCTGTTTTTTTCACACAACAGTTTCCTGCGTGTATCAAGAATGGTCCACCAATCAAAGGACATCCAGCCATCTTATCTCAACTGTGGGAAGCATTGGAGTCAAGATGGTCCAGCATCCCGGTGCAACGCTTTCGACTCCTTGTGGAGTCCATTCCCCAATGAATTGAGGCTTTCCTGAGGGCAAGAGGGGGTTTAACTCAATATTAGGAAAGTGTTCCTAATGCTTTGTACACCCAGTGTATACATTAACCTCTATGGGATCGTTCGGGACGCTAGCGTTCCACCTCGCCAGTGAAATTGTAGGGCGCCAAATTCAAACAGAAATCTCATATATTAAAATTCCTCTTACATACAAGTATTATACATCATTTAAAGATAAACTTGTTGTAAATCCAGCCACAGTGTCCGATTTCAAAAAGGCTTTACGGCGAAAGCACACCATGTGACTATGTTAGGTCAGCACCTAGTCACAGAAAACCATACAGCCAATTTCCAACCAAGGAGAGGTGTCACAAAAGTCAGAAATGGTGTTAAAATGAATCACTTACCTTTGATGATCTTCATCTGTTGTCACTCCCAGGTCTCCATGTTAGACAACAAATGTTTGTTTTGTTCGATAAAGTTCCTCTTTATGTCCAAATACCTCCTTTTTGTTCACGCGTTTAGTCCAGTGATCCAAATGCACAAAGCTCGAGCACAAAGTCCAGACGAAAAGTCAAAAAGTAACATTTAACGTTCGTAGAAACATGTCAAACGATGTTTCTAATCAATCATTAGGGTGTTTTTATCATAAATATTCAATAATGTTTCAACCGGACAATAGTGCTGTTTTCTTTAGAAAGGGAACGGAGCTCACGCGATCAACAACTAAAGGCTTTCAGCTGAGCCATCTGCTTAGAGTGGTCTTATTCTCTCCCCTTCCACAATAGAAGCCTGAAACAACTTTCTAAAGACTGTTGACATCCAGTGGAAGCCTTAGGAAGTGCAATCTGACCCCGTTTACACTGGATATTGGATAGGCAATCACTTGAAAAAAAAAAACTACAAGCCTCAGATTTCCCACTTCCTGGTTGGATTTTTCTCAGGTTTTTGCCTGCCATATGAGTTCTGTTATACTCTCATACATTATTTTAACAGTTTTGGAAACTTTTGAGTTTTCTATCCAAATCTAACAAATTATATGCATATCATAGCTTCTGGGCCTGAGTAACAGGCAATTTACTATGGGCACGCTTTTCATCCAAACTTCCCAATGCTGCCCTATATCCCAATGAAGTTAGGTATAACTTCAACACATATATTGTTTATTGTTTACATATATAGCTCCCCTTGTGTGTAATTATAATAATACCTTATACCACGGTATGGTACAGAAACGGTATGAAAATCTGCCTACTGCCCAACCGTATTAAATAATTCACTGTCTAGTCTTTTTATAAGTGTATTCTGTGCTTGGCATTGCACGGTCTCATTAGAAAAGAAAAAGTGTATATTTCCTGCTGAAAGAAAGAGCCCAGGCGTGGGTCTGGCAGCATAACAATAGTTTGTTGTGTACTGCCTGTGTCTTTTCCAGGTTCCCCTTTTTGTATATGTGGAAGAAAATCCTCTGAATCGATCCTGAAGGTCACCAGAGAATCATCATTAATACAAACCATTGACCAAGTCATAGAGGTTTACAATATACATTGTGAAACAGTTTTTTTTTATTTTTATGTCATTTTGCTGCATAGCCAATCTCAGTTCAGTGGAAAGTCATTTTTCTGTTTGTGTGAAAGCTCTGTGGATGCAGACAGGTATTTAAAAAATGGATTTAGGCTAAATGTCATGTAGAGAATTTAATGGAAATTATGATTACTTAAGTTATACGTGTGTGTGTGTGGGGCTCTGTCTGAGATGAAAAGGAAAGCTGATCTAGTCCCCCTTCTATATTAGAGTTAATGGCTGGTAAGCCCTGTGCTTTGCTCATATCGTATTTTATGATTATGGTGTCATTGCAGGATCTGTGTGTGTAACTGTGCTATGATTTATGTATACGGTGGCATTGCTCTGCTGTTTAGCAGGATCAGTGTGTCTGTGATGTTGGCTACTGCAGGACCTCGGACGTCTACAAAACACAACAAATGAATTTGGCTTTTTGCTCAGCGAAAAGCAGATAGGAGCAATAATCTGAGGCTATTTCTTAGTAGAAACACATTTCCTGAAGGCCTGTGATGTGACTCTGAGGGATGTCACATCTTATGTAATGTTTTCTTCTTTGTGGATTCAATTGGGATTGATTATGTGGCTTCGCAGGAACTGGCAGGCACTGCTCTGTCCAAGGTGTGTGGGGGGGGGGGGGGGGGGGGTTCTGCATAGCCTCTTTTCTTCTTAGTGACTGGCTGTCTCTTAGTGAACTCCCCTGATTGCCTCCGGTGAAGATTTCACCATGTGGCAGCTGCTCACAGGCCTCTAGTTCAGACATGACAAGGTAAAAATCTGTTGTTCAGCCCCTGATCAAGACAGTTAACCCACTGTTCCCCGTGCACTGATGATGTTGATGCAGCTCCCTGCACCTCTCTGATTCAGAGGGGTTGGGTTAAATGGTTTACGGTCAAATGTCCAGAGCTACATTTTCCTAATGGAGACCCTGACACGCACACACAAAGACTCTCTGACAAAGAGTTCTGAAATAAGTATACCTTTTCCGTGAGGGGTCATTGTCCTCTTCCCAGTTACCTTCCCTGCTTTTCTTATATTGTAATGTGAGGATACTCCCTCTTGCTCTCAATTCAATTCAATTTAAGGGCTTTATTGGCATGGGAAACATGTGTTAACATTGCCAAAGCAAGTGAGGTAGACAACATACAAAGTGAATATATAAAGTGAAAAACAACAAAAATTAACAGTAAACATTACACATGCAGAGGTTTCAAAACAGTAAAGACATTACAAATGTCATATTTTATATATATATATATATATATATATACATATATATATATATATATATATACACAGTGTTTTAACAATGTACAAATGGTTAAAGGACACAAGATAAAATAAATACGCATAAATATGGGTTGTATTTACAATGGTGTGTGTTCTTCACTGGTTGCCCTTTTCTCGTGGCAACAGGTCACAAATCTTGCTGCTGTGATGGCACACTGTGGAATTTCACCCAGTAGATATGGGAGTTTTTCAAATTTTGATTTGTTTTCGAATTCTTTGTGGATCTGTGTAATCTGAGGGAAATATGTCTCTCTAATATGGTCATACATTGGGCAGGAGGTTAGGAAGTGCAGCTCAGTTTCCACCTCATTTTGTGGGCAGTGAGCACATGTCTCTCTCTCTCTCTCTGGCTCTGTGTCTCTCTCTCTCTGGCTCTGTGTCTCTCTCTCTCTCTCTCTCTCTCTCTGGCTCTGTGTCTCTCTCTCTCTGGCTCTGTGTCTCTCTCTCTCTCTCTCTCTCTCTGGCTCTGTGTCTGTCTCTCTCTCTCTCTCTCTCTCTCTCTCTCTCTCTCTGGCTCTGTGTCTGTCTCTCTCTCTCTCTCTCTCTCTCTCTCTCTCTGGCTCTGTGTCTGTCTCTCTCTCTCTCTCTCTGGCTCTCTGTCTGGCTCTGTGTCTGGCTGTGTGTCGCTCTGTGTGTCGCTCTGTGTGTCGCTCTGTGTGTCGCTCTGTGTGTCGCTCTGTGTGTCGCTCTGTGTGTCGCTCTGTGTGTCGCTCTGTGTGTCGCTCTGTGTGTCTTGCTCTCGCTCTGTGTCTTGCTCTCGCTCTGTGTCTTGCTCTCGCTCTGTCTTGCTCTCGCTCTGTGTCTTGCTCTCGCTCTGTCTGTCTCTCGGTCTCGCTCTGTCTGTCTCTCGGTCTCGCTCTGTCTGTCTCTCGGTCTCGCTCTGTCTGTCTCTCGGTCTCGCTCTGTCTGTCTCTCGGTCTCGCTCTGTCTGTCTCTCGGTCTCGCTCTGTCTGTCTCTCGGTCTCGCTCTGTCTGTCTCTCGGTCTCGCTCTGTCTGTCTCTCGGTCTCGCTCTGTCTGTCTCTCGGTCTCGCTCTGTCTGTCTCTCGGTCTCGCTCTGTCTGTCTCTCGGTCTCGCTCTGTCTGTCTCTCGGTCTCGCTCTGTCTGTCTCTCGGTCTCGCTCTGTCTGTCTCTCGGTCTCGCTCTGTCTGTCTCTCGGTCTCGCTCCGTCTGTCTCTCGGTCTCGCTCCGTCTGTCTCTCGGTCTCGCTCCGTCTGTCTCTCGGTCTCGCTCCGTCTGTCTCTCGGTCTCGCTCCGTCTGTCTCTCGGTCTCGCTCCGTCTGTCTCTCGGCCTCGCTCCGTCTGTCTCGCTCGGTCTCGCTCCGTCTGTCTCGCTCGGTCTCGCTCCGTCTGTCTCGCTCGGTCTCGCTCCGTCTGTCTCGCTCGGTCTCGCTCCGTCTGTCTCTCGGTCTCGCTCCGTCTGTCGCTCGGTCTCGCTCCGTCTGTCTCTCGGTCTCGCTCCGTCTGTCTCTCGGTCTCGCTCCGTCTGTCTCTCGGTCTCGCTCCGTCTGTCTCTCGGTCTCGCTCCGTCTGTCTCTCGGTCTCGCTCCGTCTGTCTCTCGGTCTCGCTCCGTCTGTCTCTCGGTCTCGCTCCGTCTGTCTCTCGGTCTCGCTCCGTCTGTCTCTCGGTCTCGCTCCGTCTGTCTCTCGGTCTCGCTCCGTCTGTCTCTCGGTCTCGCTCCGTCTGTCTCTCGGTCTCGCTCCGTCTGTCTCTCGGTCTCGCTCCGTCTGTCTCGCGGTCTCGCTCCGTCTGTCTCGCTCGGTCTCGCTCCGTCTGTCTCGCTCGGTCTCGCTCCGTCTGTCTCTCGGTCGGTCTCGCTCTGTCTGTCTCTCGGTCTCTCGGTCTCGCTCTGTCTGTCTCTCGGTCTCTTGCTCTCGCTCTGTCTGTCTCTCGGTCTCTTGCTCTCGCTCTGTCTGTCTCTCGGTCTCTTGCTCTCGCTCTGTCTGTCTCTCTCTTTCTCTGTCTGTCTGTCTCTCTCTTTCTCTGTCTGTCTGTCTCTCTCTTTCTCTCTCTGTCTGTCTCTCTCTTTCTCTCTCTGTCTGTCTCTCTCTTTCTCTCTCTGTCTGTCTCTCTCTTTCTCTCTCTGTCTGTCTCTCTCATGCTCACGTGCTGTCTTGATGGAGTCGCTGGTGTGTGTTGGCTGGTGGTCTGAGAATGGGATTACATGGTGTAGTGTGGTGCTGAAGAATAGTCTCCTGTTGGACCATGGAATACTGGCGACATTGTGTTTGTGTGTGTGTGTGTGAAATGAGAGTAATCCACCACGCTTCCATTGGTCTCTTCTCAAAGAGAAACACTGCATCCAGAGCTAGTGTCATATCTGATTCAAGATCTGCCTTGAGAAACAGTGTGTGTCCTAATTGGCAACCTGTTCCTTATAGAGTGAACTATCTCGAACCCAATGCTCCCTGGTGAAATCTAGTGCACTATAAAGGATGTAATGATTCACTGATACGCATTGGTCCCCGGTTCAAATGCTTTGGTCCGCGGGACCCCGAACTTATTAAAATGTAGCATGCCATGGTCAGATAGTAGATTCAAACGTTACGTTCACACATTGGTTGTTGTTCAAATGACTTTTTTTGACCTTTTTGAAAATCCCTCCTCTTTTGTGACAGCTATGTCCTCTCCTTAGTGTCAAAGTAAGCATGTAATTATGTTGACAGTCATTGATCTACAAGTCATTTTGAATAACTAACAACCCCAGGCAATGTCAGTAGTCTAGTCTAACGGTGTTCTGTCGAGACGGCCTGTTTCTGATCTGGCACATTGGTTCGCCACCTTCAGCATTCATATGTTTGTAACATGGCCTATAAAAGGCTTTATTAGTTGAGTGACAACCAGTGCAATTTGCTAGGTTATTTTTTTAATCAAATGGCTATAGAAAATGGTGTTTACCGAATTACAAGCAGCCGACCGTTATGCTACTACTGGAGACGCAACTCTTATCTGGCTGTATACAGTGGGGCAAAAAAGTATTTAGTCAGCCACCAATTGTGCAAGTTCTCCCACTTAAAAAGATTTCGCTCGCTGCCTTTTCAGCGGAATGTTGTCGATGGGTTCCGCCTGCCCTAGAAAGGTTAAAAGGCCACTCAAATTTTTAAGATCGGTTATCGGTATTGTATTTCTTGGCAAGGAAAATATTTGAAATCGGACAAAAAATGTAATATCGGTGCATCACTAGTAAGCATCAATTGGCATATAGCCTACATACAGTGGGGCAAAAAAGTATTTAGTCAGTCACCAATTGTGCAAGTTCTCCCACTTAAAAATATGAGAGGCCTGTAATTTTCATCATAGGTACACTTCAACTATGACAGACAAAATGAGAAGAAAATCCAGAAAATCACATTGTAGGATTTTTAATGAATTTATTTGCAAATTATGGTGGAAACTAAGTATTTGGTCAATAACAAACGTTTCTCAATACTTTGTTATATACCCTTTGTTGGCAATGACAGAGGTCAAACTTTTTCTGTAAGTCTTCACAAGGTTTTCACACACGGTTGCTGGTATTTTGGCCCATTCCTCCATGCAGATCTCCTCTAGAGCAGTGATGTTTTGGGGCTGTTGCTGGGCAACACGGACTTTCAACTCCCTCCAAAGATTTTCTATGGGGTTGAGATCTGGAGACTGGCTAGGCCACTCCAGGACCTTGAAATGCTTCTTACGAAGCCACTCCTTCGTTGCCCGGGCGGTGTGTTTGGGATCATTGTCATGCTGAAAGACCCAGCCACGTTTAATCTTCAATGCCCTTGCTGATGGAAGGAGGTTTTCACTCAAAATCTCACGATACATGGCCCCATTCATTCTTTCCTTTACACGGATCAGTCGTCCTGGTCCCTTTGCAGAAAAACATCCACAAAGCATGATGTTTCCACCCCCATGCTTCACAGTAGGTATGGTGTTCTTTGGATGCAACTCAGCATTCTTTGTCCTCCAATCACTACGAGTTTTTACCAAAGAGTTATATTTTGGTTTCATCTGACCATATGACATTCTCCCAATCTTCTTCTGGATCATCCAAATGCTCTCTAGCAAACTTCAGACAGGCCTGGACATGTACTGGCTTAAGCAGGGGGACACGTCTGGCACTGCAGGATTTGAGTCCCTGGCTGCGTAGTGTGTTACTGATGGTAGGCTTTGTTACTTTGGTCCCAGCTCTCTGCAGGTCATTCACTAGGTCCCCCCGTGTGGTTCTGGGATTTTTGCTCACCGTTCTTGTGATCCTTTTGACCCCACAGGGTGAGATCTTGCGTGGAGCCCCAGATTCGAGGGAGATTATCAGTGGTCTTGTATGTCTTCCATTTCCTAATAATTGCTCCCACAGTTGATTTCTTCAAACCAAGCTGCTTACCTATTGCAGATTCAGTCTTCCCAGCCTGGTGCAGGTCTACAATTTTGTTTCTGGTGTCCTTTGACAGCTCTTTGGTCTTGGCCATAGTGGAGTTTGGAGTGTGACTGTATGAGGTTGTGGACAGGTGTCTTTTATACTGATAACAAGTTCAAACAGGTGCCATTAATACAGGTAACGAGTGGAGGACAGAGGAGCCTCTTAAAGAAGAAGATACAGGTCTGCGAGAGCCAGAAATCTTGCTTGTTTGTAGGTGACCAAATACTTATTTACCACCATAATTTGCAAATAAATTCATTAAAAATCCTACAATGTGATTTTCTGGAATTTTTTTTCTCATGTTTTGTCTGTCATAGTTTAAGTGTACCTATGATGAAAATTAAAGGCCTCATCTTTTTAAGTGGGAGAACTTGCACAATTGGTGACTGACTAAATACTTTTTTGCCCCACTGTATGTAGGCTATATGCCAATTGATGCTTACTAGTGATGCACCGATATTACATTTTTTGTCCGATTTCAAATATTTTCCTTGCCAAGAAATACAATACCGATAACCGATCTTAAAAATTTGAGTGGCCTTTTAACCTTTCTAGGGCAGGCGGAACCCATCGACAACATTCCGCTGAAAAGGCAGCGAGCGAAATTCAAAAATATTTAACTTCACACATTAACAAGTCCAATACAGCAAATGAAAGATTAACACAATGTTTATCTACCCATCGTGTCCGATTTCAAAAATGCTCTACTGCGAAAGCACCACATATGATTGTTAGGTCATAGCCATGTCGAAAAAACACAGCCATTTTTCCAGCCAAAGATAGGATTCACAAAAAGCAGAAATGTAGATAAAATTAATCACTAACCTTTGATGTTCTTCATCAGATGACACTCATAGGACATCATGTTACACAATACATGTATGTTTTGTTCGATAATGTGCATATTTAAATCCAGAAATCTCAGTTTACATTGGTTCCTTACGTGCAGTAATGTTTTGATTCCAAAACATCCAGTGATTTTGCAGAAATACTCATAATAAACATTGATTAAAGATACCAGTGTTATTCACAGAATTAAATATTATTTATCCTTAATGCAACCGCTGTGTCAGATAAAAAAAAAAAAAAGCATAATCTGAGAACGGCGCTCAGAACCCAAAACAGCCAGAGGAATATCCGCCATTTTGGAGTCAACAAAGTTAGAAACAACACCATAAACATTCACTTACCTTTGATGATCTTCATCAGAAGGCACTCCCAGGAATCCCAGTTCAACAATAAATGACTGATTTGTTCCATAAAGTCCATCATTTATGTCCAAATAGCCACTTGTTGTTAGCGTGTTCAGCCCAGTAATCCATCTTCATGAGGCGCAGGCACTTCGTCCAGACAAAAACTCAAAGTTCCATTACAGACCTTTTTAGAAACATTTCAAAGGATGTATGGAATCAATCTTTAGCATGTTTTTAACATAAAACATCAATAATGTTCCAACCGGAGAATTCCTTTGTCTGAAGAAAAGCACTGGAATGAGAGGTAACTTTGTCAGGAGCGCGCGTCATGAGACCAAGGCACTCTGCCAGACCACTGACTCAAAGGGGTCTCACGAGCCCCTCCTTTATAGAAGAATCCTCATTGACGTTTCTAAGGACGGTTGACGTCTAGTGGAAGCCGTAGGAAGTGCAACTTTATTCATATCTCAATGTGTATTCGGTAGGCCAAGCTTTTGAAAAACTACAAACCTCAGATGTCCCACTTCCTGGTTGGATTTTTCTCAGGTTTTCACCTGCCATATGAGTTCTGTTATACTCACAGACATCATTCAAACAGTTTTAGAAACTTCAGTGTTTTCTATCCAATACTAATAATAATATGCATATATTAGCATCTGGGACAGAGTAGGAGGAAGTTCACTCTGGGCATGCTATTCATCCTATTCTCTGGGCATGCTATTCATGCATATATTAGCATCCAAAAATGCTGCCCCCTATCCCAAAAAGGTTAAACATTCTAGTATAGTTAAATGGTTAACACAGACCGCTGTGTCCATGTGTGTGTAAGGTACTGCATCTCCGTGCAAGTCCCTAAAGTCCCTGGTTCGAATTCAGGCTGTTTCACATCCGGCCGTGATTGGAGTCCCATAGGGCGGCGCACAATTGGCCCAGCGTCGTCCGGGTTTGGCCGGGGTAGGCCGTCATTGTAAATAAGAATTTGCTCTTAACTGACTTGCCTAGTTAAATAAAGGTTACACACACACTACACTGACCAAAAAGTTATTTTGTTGGCGTTCATTGTTTCATTAATCATTTGTTCAGTCGTTTCATTCTCAACCAGGATTTCATCATACATGTCAAGCAGTGAAGTTTCAGCTCTGTCTGTCCGTGGCCTCTCTTCCTCGTTGCGCACTGTCACTGTGTCCGTTTCCATCTTGTCCGGCTGTGTATGTAACATTTCATGTAAACCCTGTTTCTTGTCTGCATCGACGTAGCGGTCCTTGTACATATCATTGTGCATGATGGCGACACCGTAAAGAGAGAATGCCACTGCATCGCTTGTTCACAGCCTGTCTGCAGTTTTGTTGAGCGTTTCAATGCCATGAGAGGGCATCACGTCTGCTGCAGACGAAGTTGATGAGCTTATTTCTCCAGTCAGTTGTTTTGAATGGCGCTAGCGTGTGTGTTCATGTTTCAAACATGTTCTCAGATGCCATTGAAATGGCAGTAGCGGTATGACAACCAGCATGTTCATGAGGATTTTTTTATTTTATTTTACCTTTATTTTACTAGGCAAGTCAGTTAAGAACAAATTCTTATTTTCAATGACGGCCTAGGAACAGCGGGTTAACTGCCTGTTCAGGGGCAGAACGCAATACGACTTTCCTCGGTACGAAATCCTCGACGACCCACTGGGCTGTCGGACTCAGCATGTACATGGAGCAGATATCCCTGGTCCAAATGTCAGTTGTGAAGCTAACAGCAGTGACGCTGTTAGGTAGGTTAACTGCTCGAACAACACAGCAGACATTGTGGGCTAGGTTAGGAATGCTTTGTTGCAAGTGTAGCGTAACATTTTACGTGGCGTCATTACGTTATATAGGTATGCACAGCAGCTTTGACATCTGTTTTGCACATCGGCGGTAAATATACACGGGGAGCTAACATTAATGATATGCATGTCAATCTCTCATGGCTCAAAGTGGAGAGGAGATTGACATCACTACTTGTTTTTGTAAGAAGTGTTGACAAGCTGAATTGTCGAGCTGTCTGTTTAAACTACTAGCACTGCATTTGTATCCAAGCTTTATAAGGTATGCATGGACGCATGACGCGTCCATGCATACCTTATAAAGCTTGGATACAAATGCAGTGTCTTTACCTAGCTATCACAACAGATAGCTAGCCAGCGAATCATGCTAAACATTTAGCTAACGTTAGCCAGCGACTCATGCTAAACATTTAGCTAACGTTAGCCAGCGAAATCATGCTAAACATTTAGCTAACGTAAGCCAGCTAGCTAAAAACGGTCTATGGGCTGTATACGATTTATGGAGATTTAATTAAATTGTTTCTGTGTTGTCTTGCAAGCTGTATAGCTGTGGCCATCTGGCTGGTATAAACAAGGGCTTCCAACAACAATTGCAACATTAGAGCAGCAAGCTATGAAGCGAACATTGACCAGACCCGTCAAACACAACTTTTGGCCTCACAGCCAGTTCCACTGCATTTTTCCATTGTTCCCCTTTTAATGATTTAGACCTGGGACACTTACTTGGTGTGTGCAATTAGTTATCATGTAGAACAGAACCAGCAGGCTCCGGACCTCGTAGGGTTAGAGTTGAATACCCCTTGACTAGACCATAAAGAAACGCACACAGACATGCATTGCCAAACAACGCTACTGCCACCTTATGGTTTGGAGTATATTAACAAGGCTGAGTGGCTGATGAGATTGACTGCTGACACTGTTCTGACACTCTCTCACTCGTTCTCTTTCTGTCTTCCAGCCCAGTGTTCTGATAGTGAGCTACATAGAGTCGGCGAAAGCATCATCCCAGTTTGGCTTCTATCAGCAGGCCGAATGGAAGCAGGACGATTCCATGATAGCAGTAGCGGTGAGTAATGCGGTGCAGTCACTTCTTGTGCTCTCTCTCGCTCTCTCTCGCACTCTCTCGCACTCTCTCGCTCTCTCTCGCACTCTCTCGCGCTCTCTCTCTCGCGCTCTCTCTCTCGCGCTCTCTCTCTCGCGCTCTCTCTCTCGCGCTCTCTCTCTCGCGCTCTCTCTCTCGCGCTCTCTCTCTCGCGCTCTCTCTCTCGCGCTCTCTCTCTCGCGCTCTCTCTCTCGCGCTCTCTCTCTCGCGCTCTCTCGCGCTCTCTCTCGCTCTCTTTTGCTCTCGCTCTCGCTCTCTTTTGCTCTCGCTCTCGCTCTCTTTTGCTCTCGCTCTTTTGCTCTCTTTTGCTCTCGCTCTTTTGCTCTCTTTTGCTCTCGCTCTTTTGCTCTCTTTTGCTCTCGCTCTTTTGCTCTCTTTTGCTCTCGCTCTTTTGCTCTCTTTTGCTCTCGCTCTTTTGCTCTCGCTTTTTTGCTCTCGCTTTTTTGCTCTCGCTCTTTTGCTCTCGCTTTTTTTGCTCTCGCTCTTTTGCTCTCGCTTTTTTGCTCTCGCTCTTTTGCTCTCGCTTTTTTGCTCTCGCTCTTTTGCTCTCGCTTTTTTGCTCTCGCTCTTTTGCTCTCTTTTGCTCTCGCTCTTTTGCTCTCTTTTGCTCTCGCTCTTTTGCTCTCTTTTGCTCTCGCTCTCGCTTGCTCTCGCTCTCGCTTGCTCTCGCTCTCGCTTGCTCTCGCTCTCGCTTGCTCTCGCTCTCGCTTGCTCTCGCTTGCTCTCGCTCATCGTAGTTGTTGTCTCTCTCGCTCATCGTAGTTGTTGTCTCTCTCTCTCATCGTAGTTGTTGTCTCTCTCTCTCATCGTAGTTGTTGTCTGTCTCCTTTACTTTTTCGTATTTACTTTGTTTTTTCCTACATTTTCCATGGTGGAGGGTTAACGCATCGTTTGTTTTATTCATTTCCACTGTTCTTCATTTTGAGTTGAGGGAGGGTGACCGGGGAGTTTGTTTGCGGTTTGGTTGTGGCTGTGATGGTTTGGCGGTGGTCGCAAAATGCTGTTGCTTTTGAATGGCTTCAAGTTCGATCCGGAGAATGGTGTCAGGAGGAAGTGTTGCTCACGGTCGGCTAACAGGTGGGAGCGGAATATATACATTCTGCAGCCAGAATGAATAAGGTGGTGGTTGTTGGTGATTCTTGTTGCCTGGCTAGTTGCTAATGGGATTTCTGTGAGGGGTGTGTTGGTGCTGATTTTTTACATTTTATTTAATTTTTTCTTTTTAGTGAGTTTGCAAGTCTTTTTCGTGTGGTCTCGACTGGGTGCCAAGCGCAATCCGTTAAACAGGTTTCCTTTCGTAGGCCAGTGTGTGTTTCTTAACAAGGCAGAACAGCAGGTAAATGTCCACTTCAAGGTTAATCATGGGAGGGGTGGTACGTAGGGTTTGCTAGCATAGATAGTTTGCAGTGTTTTGAGTGTGGGGACTTAGGGCACATTAAGTTTTTATGCCCAAGTAAGGCCCAGAGACCGGGAGCTATTGCAGACAAGCACGACCAGCCTGCAGCGGGGGCTGGGACAGGTACATTTTATCCAGGCCAAACTTGGTGCAAAACCATGCCCACGTGAAACCTAGCAACATTCAAAGTTGCACTGAGACGGAAGAACGCCTTCAATACCTTGCATTTTCCTGATTTTGCATGTGAAGTTACGTTAAACTATTTCACTTTCTAGTGAGTGATTGCAGCCAGCCTGGCTGACAAGTTGGATAGCATTGACATCATGGATAGTTGCATTGTTTTTGGAGGTAGGTAAGCTGTGCAATCGCTAGCTTACAACTCCAATTGGGCTGAATCTGTCTAGTAGTGTTTGTCGTCTCGCATTTTAGTATGGTTGTGTATGGTAAGTGTTTACGAAAAGACTATTGATATACTTAGCTACATGACATTTGTGCTAGTTGGCAACTAAAAGATGCTTCATAGCTATCTCTAGCTGACTGGGCAAAGCAAGCTCCGTTGATTCACTGTTACTGACAGTCATGTTGCGTCAGCTATCTACAGTCACTTGTTTCTTGTTTTTTCGTTTAGCTCATTTCAAATGAGGCCTGCGAAACTGCACATCTCTCGCGGTTGGGGAGGTGGGCTACTGGGCTTGTAGAGGTGAGTGGGGTTACAGCAGAGGCAGGTTGCTGTAGTAACGGATACTCCTCTGTTGGTGGAAGAGGAGAGCGCCTCTGGAGAACGCTAAAAGGGCTGAGGAGGCACGAGAAGGGTGCCACAGAAAAAGGAGAAGAGAAGTGGGAAATAAGAGTGTGGCTGGGAAAAGGCATGGTGGGCTCATCCCAGGAAATACTGCCTGGCATTGGGGAGGAGGCCCTGATTGATGTGCAGACCGGGGAGGAGGACGTTACTGTGCCAGTGGAGTAGGAAGAAGAGTGGGGTGGGGGGGATGAGGCCCGGATCCAAGGCTGTCAGGCGGAGGGCCCAGTATATACGATGAGAGAACTTTCTAGGTTCCTGAGGGAGACTTAACAGGAGACTTTACGCTGGAGTCTTACTTTCCTGATTCTGGAAGGTTTGTAAGGGAGGAAGAATGGAGGGGTATGGTGCCGTCTCGCCCAGGCACCTGTATAAGCTTGGCTTCAGACTGCTTAAATTGATAGGCCTTTTCTTTTCACGGTGGCTTTGTGTTTCTCTGGTTTCTGATTGGTGTTTTCCCTTCCACATCTTATGGAGATCTTCACATGTACGGTGGGAAGAGCGGGTTGCTGTGGGAGTATGTCAAACAAAAACATTTACAAGAGACACAGTGATGTGAATTTGGGTGGGGTGCCCAGGTGCTGAGCCATGGCACAAATCTTAGTGCAGGGGTAGCAGTGCCCCCCCCATCTGGCATGGGTGTCAACATTTCTCGTCAAAAGGAGGTGTGTAAGGGTAGGTTGTCAATGGTTAGAGCCAAAATCAATAATCTTGTATTTGTTTTCATAAATGTTTATGCACCTAGTACTGTTTTGCAGTCTAAGGTAGTAGTTCGCACATTTAGCACTGGGCGAGGTGTTTATGTTGGACTGGAAATAAATACTGGAATAGTGAGGAACCACATTTGGGCTCAGCAAAGGTGTTGTATGATGTTCTGAATAAATCAATCAAATGTTATTTATGAGCAGAAACTGAGCCTTAAACCCTGTAGAGCAGGAATGTGGATGTTGAGCCACGTGGCTAGGAAAAACTCCCTAGAAATACAGAAACCTAGAGGGAAACCAGGCTCGGCTGTGCCGGGTGGCGATTATAGGAGTACGTGGCCATTAACCTCTCTGGTACAAGTGGGACGGTAGCGTCCCACCTCGACAACAGCCAGTGAAATTGCAGGGCGCCAAATTCAAAACAACAAATCTCATAATTTAAAATTCCTCAACCATACAAGTATTTTACACCATTTTAAAGATACACTTCTCGTTAATCCAACCACAGTGTCCAATTTCAAAAAGGCTTTTTGGCGACAGCAGAACATATCATTATGTTAGGTCAGCAACTAGTCACAGAAAGCATTCAGCCATTTTCCAACCAAAGAGAGGTGACACAAAAAGCAGAAATATAGATCAAATTATTCACTAACCTTTGACGATCTTCATCAGATGACACTCCCAGGACTCAATGTTACACAATACATGTATGTTTTGTTCGATCAAGTTCATATTTATATCCAAAAACTTTTATATCCAAAAGTTTACATTGGCACCATGTTCAGAAATGCCTCCAAAACAGCCGGAGAAATTGCAGAGAGCCACATCAAATAACAGAAATACTCATCATAAACTTTGATGAATGACACATGTTTTATATAGAATTAAAGATGAGCTTGTTCTTAATGCAACCGCTGTGTCAGATTTCAAAAAAGCTTTACGGCAACAGCACAATATTCAATAATCTGAGAACAGTGTTCAGCCACAAAAGCAAGCCATACAGCAAAATCCAGACGAAAAGTCGAGTTCCATTACAGTTTGTAGAAACATGTCAAACGATGTTTACAATCAATCCTTAGGGTCTTTTTATAATAAAGCTTCAATAATATTTCAACCGGACAACAGCATATTCATTACAGAGGAATCTTTAGGATGTTTTTATCATAAATCTTCAATGATATTCCAACCGGACAATTCCTTTTTTCTTTAGAAATGAAAAGGAACGGAGCTCGTGCTCACGACCGTGTGGGATTAACTCAAGGCTTTCAGCCAGACCACTGGTTCAAACAGCTCTTATTCTCTCCCCCTTTACAGTAGAAGCCTGAAACAACGTTCTAAAGACTGTTGACATCTAGTGGAAGCCCTAGGAAGTGCAATTTGACCCCATAGACGCTGTATATTGGATAGACAATCACTTGAAAAACTACAAACCTCAGATTTCCCACTTCCTGGATGGCCATATCAGTTCTGTTATACTCACAGGCATTATCTTAACAGTTTTGGGAGTGTTTTCTATCCAAATCTACTAATTATATGCTAGCTTTGGACCTAGCTTCTGGGCCTGAGTAGCAGGCAGGACAAGGCAGCACGACCGGTGAACAGGTCAGGATTCCATAGCAGCAGGCAGAACAACGAAAACTGGATCAGCACCACGTCCAGGGAGACGGGGACTGCCCGGAGTCATAAGGCCAGGTAGTCCTGAGGCATGGTCCAAGGGCTCAGGTCCTCCGGTAGGGGAGCGAGAGATGAGAGAATTAGATGGATCATACTTGACAACAGATAAGACAGGAGAAATAGACCAGATATAACAGACTGACCCTAGCCCCTCGAGACATAGTCTATTGCAGCATAGATACTGGAGACTGAGACGGGGGGGGGGGTCGGGGGGGGTCAGGGGACACAGGATATTTATTTTACCTTTATTTAACTAGGCAAGTCAGTTAAGAACAAATTCTTATTTTCAATGACGGCCTAGGAACAGTGGGTTAACTGCCTGTTCAGGGGCAGAATGACAGATTTGAACCTTGTCAGCTCGGGGATTTGAACTTGCAACCTTCAGGTTACTAGTCCAACGCTCTAACCACTAGGCTACCCTGCTCTAACCACTAGGCTACCCTGCCGCCCCAAATATAACCCCATCCACTTTGCCAAAGCACAGCCCCCACACCACCAACAGAATATCAACCGAGCACTAACTTTATACCCTGAGTCAGTTTGATCTAGTGAAGGACAAAGCAGCATACGTGGTTGGGGTGGGTGAGTACAGCTTGTTTGGATCGTATCTATACAAGAATCAGAGCAATATGCCTTTGGGGGTCTCCATTCTCCCAGTAGGGATTTTGGACCGTCATATTGCCATGGCTCAGTTCCCGGTCCCCGGCAGGCATCCTAATGGAAATGACATGTAAAGCTCTTACAAGCTGACACTTTTTGCTCAAGCTTCTACGGCTTTTGGGAGAGGTGGAAACAGCAGAAGGGGGGGAGTTTCAGTCTCTCAGTCAGTGGTGGGATGTAGGTAAAGCCCACATTCTGTTTTTTTTGTCAGCAGTATACAGCTTCCTCTTCAGAGTCCAGGAGAGGACTGGGGGAGCTTGAGGTTGGCAAAAGTGAGGTGGAGGCTGAGCTGGTGGGGCAAGGTAGGGAGGGGCTGCAATCTGATCTGCCCGAACTACGCAGGGACCTGTGGGATTTTTTTCAGATCAAAAGGAGCACTTGTAAGAGCTAGATTTTCCATGTTGAGCGAGATGGATGCTCCCAGCTCTTTCTTCTTTGGGTTAGAAAAAAACCAAAAACGTTTGTCTGATGGGCCTGTAACTTCTGTTGTGGAGATGAGAGCGCGGGCTGTGGAGTTCTACTCTGATTTCTATATGGCAGAACTCTGCCATCCTGGGTGTTCTCAGGTTCTGCTCACAGACCTTCCCAAACTCTCTCTTTTGCAGAGGAATAGAAATTTCCCTGGGCTTTCACAAACTCGGCTGCCGTCTCTCAGATTGCCCCCGGCTGCACCCCAGGGGTCGATGGTCTACCTGTTTATAAATCATTGAACAGGACTTGTTTTGCGTGAGTGTGTCAGGGTGGGGGGGCTTACTACAGCTTACTGCTAAGCTGTAGACGGGCAGGTTTGACTCTCCTGCACAAAAAAGGAGACTGTAAGCCTGTAGCATTGCTCTGCTAACAGACTCAGTTGTACGCAAGGAGAAAACGCACTGTGTATCACAGACAAGCTGTTCGTAATCGGGGACATGCTGGATCTGTCGACGCTTTCAAATGTTAACTTAGCACTGGCTTCCTTTTGATGGGTGGACCATGACAATGTGTTTTGGTTGTGGGGAGAATTTTGTGGCCTGTGTTAAAATGTTGTATGCTGGGGAGCGGTGTCCATTTTGTGGAATGAGAGACTGTTGATCATGTTTTTGACAGGTTAATGCCTTTACTGTTGCTGCTGCTGGGAGGGGGGGGGGGGGGGGGGGGGGGGGGCGATTTTGGTGGTGTGTTTTTATGGAGGTGGTGTTGGCAGTGGTTTTAGTGTAATGAGGATGTCTCATTAAAGGAAGACAAATCAGTCTCTTTCCCTCTTATCGTAGTTGAGGAAGTCTCACTCTCATCACTGGTTCTGCAGTTTTTTTAAATCTGGTCCTCTGTAGTACTTCTCTGTGGGGGCCCATCGTGTGTGGGGGCCTGTCGCGCATATGTGTGTGTGGTATGGCAGGGCCCCCAGCGATGGGTTGTTAGGTCATTAGTGTGTGGTGTGATCACTGTACTGGTTCGGTCTGGTTACGTGTTCACCACAGAACCGTGCAGAAAACAATGTCAAAAGAGAATATCCAAGCCAGTAGAGTTGAGTTTGGTTTGGGCATGATAGTGTGGCTTGAGTCAAACAGAGAGTGATGTTCAACATTTCAGTGAGTCCATGGAGAGATATTGGTACTCCGTTCCACCATTGCTTCATGTGAAGAACAATGGTTGAAACCACAGAGCATGTCGGTTATGGTTCCAGGCTAACATCTCCCTGGCTCTTGCACTGTCTGCACCCAAACCACAGCCCCAATGATGATGGCTGCTCTTCTGTGTGAGCTCCAGTAATGATTGAGAGGTCACTGTTCCTCCCACTGATATGTGCTCTGTTTTTTACATCATTCACGAGGGGACTGATAAAGTGTTCCATCTCTTCCAATCCAAGGATAATCAGCACTTCTGTTGGAAGTAAAATGCAATAGTGTTGCTCTGGCCTCTTGTTAATGTGGTTGCCAGGCAACAACAACATGCCATGTGAAGGCCGTCTGTCTGCGGTGTGAAAAACAAGTGTTTTACAATAAGTAGGCTTCTTTCAGCTGCCTGTCCCTGAGCTGAGCTGTCTACAGGCCTATTAACTATAGCCTCAAGTCCAGTGGGGATAACAACTGCTTGTAAGAAAGTGGACTTAGCTAGGCTCTGACCCTCTGCCTGCCTGCAGGCAGGACTAACAGTCTGGTATATTAACTATGCCTATAGCAGGACTAACAGTCTGGTATAGTAACTATGCCTATAGCAGGACTAACAGTCTGGTATAGTAACTATGCCTATAGCAGGACTAACAGTCTTGTGGTATAGTAACTATGAATATAGCATGTGGGGATTATGAGTCTAAAAGGATACAACAACCTCTATACTAACCTCTATACCTCGCTATTCTAAGAGGCTTTGCAGAGAGACAGACACACAGACACACACAGACACACACAGACACACACAGACACACACAGACACACACAGACACACACAGACACACACAGACACACACAGACACACACAGACACACACACACACACACACACACACAGAGAATAGGATAGGATTCCAGCTGTTTGTATGTCCCTTTTTGTTTCTTTTGTGTCATCGTTATGACTCGGTGTGAAGCTCTGGATTTGACAGATCAGAATGTGGAACATAGTGTCTGGCCCATGGCCAATGGGAGCCCAAATCAGGTCATTCTGATCTTCCTATTGGCTCTGGCCTTTCTACTGGGGCCTTTTTCATTATGTGCCCGGATCAGACGGGGGCAGATTCAGAGGAAGGCACTGCAGTCATTGGTCAAAAGGCCTTTTCGATCATTACTCAGAAATGTATTTTGATGTGTCAGACGTCTAATCTTGTCTCCCGTAATGCTACCAGTGTGAGAGGCGAAGCTTATTGGGGGTAAATCAAAATCTACTTTGTTTTGTCCCTGAGGCATCTTGACATATTTGTTTGATTGCAGTGTGGATTACTGCGAGTATGTTAAATTATCAGCCAAACATGGTTTTAAAACCATATTAAGATGTATGAAAAAAAAAATGCATCAAAAGAACACTCTTGATACTTGGTCTGAATGACTCCCCCCACGGTGATGTTATATTACCACTACTAGCCTGTCCGTCTGCCAACCCCCCCATCTTGTTACTATCTCCTGCTCTGTGGTATAATGACTACCACACGGTCAATTATTGAGACGATTTTATTTGCAGCATCAAATTGTATTAGTCACATGACCGAATACAACAGTGAAATGCTTTCTTACGAGCCCCTAACCAACAATGCAGTTTAAAAACATACGGATAAGAAATAAAAGTAACAAGTAATTAAAGAGCAGCTGTAAAATAACAATAGCGAGACTATATACAAGGGGGTACCGGTACAGAGTCTATGTGCTTTGGGCACCAGTTAGTTGCGGTAATTGAGGTAATATGTACATGTAGGTAGTTATTAAAGTGACTGTGCAGACAGCCGGCGTTATGGAATATTAGTTATATTAGTTATTCAGCATCCCAATTGCAGCTTATCCCATTAAGTCCATGGTTTGACTGCTGAAGTTATGGCGTGTTACTGACTGGGAGCCAACTTACACTTTGACACAATCGCTTCAGATAGATGGCTTCACTTCAGACAGGAATCAAAGATGGAAGTAGCTGATGAGTTCATTTTTTTTATTTTTATTTTTTATCCCTTTTTCTCCCCAATTTCGTGGTATCCAATTGTTGTAGTAGCTACTATCTTGTCTCATCGCTACTCCCTCCCTAACCCGGGCGACGCTAGGCCAATTGTGCGTCGACCTTAAGACAGAGCCTGGGCACGAACCCAGGAACTCTGATGGCACAGCTGGCGCTGCAGTACAGCGCCCTTAACCACTGCGCCACCCGGGAGGCCTTGGTTGAGTTCATTTGACACTTGATTTGATTTTAGGCCTTGTGAAAGTGAACTTCCATAGGCACTAGGGTTGCACATTTTGGTGGAATATTCAGAGGTGAAAACTTTCCGTGGGAATTAATGGGATTATATGGGAATTAACGGGATTATATGGGAATTAACGGAAATATACGTAAATACTTTTTGCATTGGATATATTTACCATATCATATGGAGACAGAAACATAAACCTTTTACCTTATACGTAGACATAATTGCAAATGATTAAATCCTTCCAATATAATTTTAAAAAATAATTCAGTTGCGAATTGAACTTTAATTAAATGATTTGACTAAACATGGGATGATTTCACTGAATAAAAAAAGAAAGGGAATATTGAATGACCCCCAATGATCCATCGCATCTCACAAACGTTTTCAACATACATCTGTAAAATTATAGTTTGGAAACTGAAGCTTTGGTTGTTTTCCTGTCAGGCTTCCATGTCTTCTCCCTAGACCTCCTCAATGTCCACCTCTTGAACATCAGACTCTGAGGCCTCATCTTCACTGACACTTTCCAACCTTGTTGAGGCTGGCTCGTTGTCAGGCTCAAAAAGCCTCAAATTTGCTCGGATGGCCACCAATTTTTCAACCCTTGTATTGGTCAGCCTGTTGTGTGCTTTGGTGTGTGTGTGTGTTCCCAAACAAGGACCAGTTGCGCACTGAGGTGGCTGATGTTGGTGGGATGTGGAGGATGATGGAGGCAACATGGGAAAGCCTCAGATCCACAAAGTCCCTTCCACCAGGTGGCTGATGAGATATGTTGGCACGACTGACATATTGGATCTCCATCCCAAAGCCCTTGCTTGTAAGTGTACTACGCCAGACGGCCAAGAACCTTGCCCTCATCCAGGCCTAGGTGGCGAGACACGGTAGTGATGACACCGTAGGCCTTGTTGATCTCTGCACCAGGCAGGATGCTCTTGCCAGTATACTTGGAGTCCGACATGTACGCTGCGGTGTGTATGGGCTTCAGGCAGAAGTCTTCACGCTTTTTGATGTATTTCAGAACTGCAGTTTCCTCTGCTTGGAGCAACAGTGACGTGGGTAGGGCTGTACAGATTTATTTTCTTACATCTGCAAGCAGATTCTGAACATCAACATTTGATGTGAGGGTAGGACTCCTCCACTTTAGACCAAGCAGCCTTCATGTTCGCAGAATTGTCTGTCACCAGCGCAAAATACCTTCTGTGGTCCAATGTCATTGATGACTGCCTTCAGCTCATCTGCAATGTAGAGTCCAGTGTGTCTGTTGTCCCTTGTCTGTGCTCTTGTAGAATACTGGTTGAGGGGTGGAGATGTAGTTTATTATTCCTTGCCCATGAGCATTTGACCACACATCAGAGATGATTGCAATACAGTCTGCATTCTCTGATTTGCTTGACCTTCACTTGAACTCTGTTGAACTCTGCATCCAGCAAATTAGTAGATAAAGGTTGGAGGTGTGAATGCTGGGTGAAGAACATTCAGAAATTCATTCCAATACACATTGCCTGTGAGTATGAGGTTAACCAGTTGCATACACATCTCGTGCAAGACATTCATCAGCATTTCTCTGACTACGTTGCTCCATTGAGTCAAAAAAAAACTTCTCATTCCAGGAGAACCATGAGCTGTTGCTATCGATAAGGTGTCTGATTCATCATTTTCACCTCAAATATAAGTACAGGGGCTTTTGTCAGAGGTTGCTTGTGAGCGCTGATGGAATTTTATGCACTTGGCCAGATGATTCTGCATCTTCATTGCTTTCTTCACATGATTTGGCACATAATTAGCAAATGTACACAGCTTTTCCTTCTATTTTAGCTGCAGTGAAATGTCTCCACAGAAGCAGATCGTGCCCGTGGCATTGTCCTCTAAAGATTCGATTTTTTTTTGTTGTTAAAAAAACTCAAATACGATTCCATGTACAGATAAATAATTAAGCAGTTAGATTAAACAACTCATTTTTGAGATGAATGCTTTAAAATGAAACATATGGAAACAGGTGAATTAACACAGTTAAAAGGCTCAAGCAAGATTAAACCCACATGGTAGTAAAAACTATCTAGCAGAAATTGTTAACAACATGATTTAAACACACTTTGCTGTAGGCTATGAAACTCAGTAAAAAAGAAACGCACTGTCAACTGTGTTTATTTTCAGTAAACTTAACATGTGTAAATATTTGTATGAACATGACAGATTCAACAACTGAGACATAAACTGAACAAGTTCCACAGACATGTGACTAACAGAAATTGAATAATGTGTCCCTGAACAAAGGGGGGGGTCAGAATCAATAGTAACAGTCGGTATCTGGTGTTGCCACCAGCTATATTAAGTACTGCAGTGCATCTCCTCCTCATGGACTGTACCAGATTTGCCAGTTCTTGCTGTACCAGACTTGCAAGTTCCACCAAGGCACTTGCAAGTTCCCGGACATTTCTGGGGGAATGGCCCTAGCCTTCACCCTCCAACCGATCCAACAGGTCCCAAACGTGCTCAATGGGATTGAAGTCCGGGCTCTTCGTTGGCCATGGCAGAACACTGACATTGCTGTCTTGCAGGAAATCATACACAGGAGGAACAGTATGGCTGGTGGCATTGTCATGCTGGAGGGTCTTGTCAGGATGAGCCTGCAGGAAGGGCACGACATGAGGGAGGAGGAAGTCTTCCCTGTAACGCACAGAGTTGAGATTGTCTGCAATGACAAGCTTAGTCCGATGATGCTGTGAAACACCGCCCCAGACCATGACGGACCCTCCACCTCCAAATCGATCCCGCTCCAGAGTACAGGCCTCGGTGTAACACTCATTCCTTTGACGATAAACGCAAATCCGACCATTGCCCCTGGTGAGACAAAACCGCGGCCAGTCCTGTCTGGTCCAGAGGCAAAGTTGTTGACAGTGATGTCTGGTGAGGACCTGCCTTACAACAGGCCTACAAGCCCTCAGTCCAACCTCTTTCAGCCTGTTGCGGACAGTCTGAGCACTGATGGCGGGATTGTGCCTTCCTGGTGTTACTCGGGCAGTTGTTGTTGCCATCCTTTACCTGTCCCGCAGGTGTGATGTTCAGATGTACCGATCCTGTGCAGGTGTTCCACGTGGTCTGCCACTGCGAGGATGATCAGCTGTCCATCCTGTCTCCCTGTAGCGCTGTCCTTGGCGTCTCACTGTACGGACATTGCAATTTGCATGTTCATGAACTGTTTGGTTCATTGAACAAGCATGGGAAACAGTGTTTAAACCCTTTACAATGAAGATCTGTGTAGTTATTTGGATTTTTACGAATTATCTTTGAAAGACAGGGTCCTGAAAAAGGGATGTTTCTTTTTTTTTGCTTAGTTTATTTACTAGTTAACAGAAAATCATGTAATGTCATGTATACAATATATTCGTCCCACCCAGTATTGTAATCAATACTTACCAGAAAGAATGTAGTCCTTGGCTCAGACAGTGTAAAAGTGTGGGCTCAATAGCTTCTCATTAGTGTGCAAGATCTTGAGAATCAGCTGCACATGTGATGGAAGAATGCACTGTGCATGCGGAGGGTTGCAATTCCATTGAATTGGAGATAGTTTAACCAAGATTCAAAATACCTTGTATCTCACAATAAAGGTTCACTGTTATAAGCTAACCTTTTTGATTAATTTAAGCAAATTTCCCAATATTTTCAGGCTTAACTTCCCATGGAACATTTTTGAAAAATGAATGAAGAATGTTTTTAACCCTTTGCAACCCTAATAGGCACAGCTGCCAGACTGTGGTCTCTCCGATGCAGACCTTTACACTGCCACTCTCAGCGTAGACTCAAGTCGCTACCTGGACACTGGTGCTTAACCCTGTATATGGCTGCAGGGTTGGAGACAGTAGCATATGACCTTTACCCCACCCTGAACTGCATAGCTTACCCCACAGGCAGTGTAACTCCCCACCTGACCGTCGGGTCCTGGGCTGCAGGGTGGGAGCCAGAAGTGTGTGAAGCTATGAGGTAACCGATTCAGTCCCAGTACTCTGGTCTGTTGATATTTTTAACCGTGGCTCTGTTGTGTTTGGCTCATTGGGCCTGACGCACATCATTAGCATTCATCGATGTGTGCTTTGGTTTTTGTGGAAGTTGAAATGGACCGGGAGGATGTTTTGGGGTGGGGTGGGGGGTTAGGCAACCCCTGGCCAGGAGGACTTGTTGGTTAAAGGATCTACACCTCTGCCATCCTATATTATTATAATCCCTGAAGGAACTTTCAGTTGAAGTAAATCTTCACTCTTCATGTTCACAATCTCTTTAGTCCCTGTCGATTAGCCTACTCACTCTGATACAGCGAAGAGATTTGAGGACCCTTGATTTGCCTCGGTGGGTTTATGCCTTTTGACAGCTTATTTATTCAACCATGAGGAGAAGTAAATGGTTTTCTTTTGTCTTTTTCATAGTGAAAACATCCAGAGGTTTGTTTTTAAAACGGAGAAAATAATCTTTCAGAAAGAATAGATCCAAATTGTTTTCAAATCTGCTCTCTTGTCTGTCTTATTTAGGTTAATAAGCCAATCAAAGACAGGAAATACACAAAACAAAAAAACACTAAGAGAACGAAGATGTAGTCATTTGTTTTTCAGCTGTCTCTTGTATTAGTACGGCAGACAAAGGAAGCTTACTAAAACCGAGACCTAGTATGCAGTCTATAGCCTAACCTCACGGTCTGCAAGCTCCTGACATCTATCTTATGCAAGCTGAGTTGAGAGAGCAGAGCTTGCAGTTGACTCAAACTCACACCTCCTATGCAGTCACTATATCCTAACTTTCTGCACACGTCTGCTATTGTTCAAGCTGAGTCGAGACTATTGCTGAGCTAGCTATCTGGCTGTGCTGTCAAGGGTCTATTTGTGTTTCTCCTCCAACTGTAACGTGAAGGATAAAAGCGACAGACTTGAGATGTTTTGTCTGAAAACCTTGTGCTGTTTACATTCCTGACGCCTTACAGCTAGCCGTAAACCCCTTTTCTCCCACCCTCACCTAGACCCACCCTCCCTAGTCAGTCTGAGGTAGGCTGATACTTAAATCCTTGCTTGTCTGGCTCTTCTTCTGCAATAGTTCACCCTGTTTAAAAACATACAACAAATAAAACGTATGTTTTGATGGACATTAAATGCGTGTTCTATAAGGTAGACCCAGCGTGGGCAGTAGGCGTGGGCAGTAGGCGTGGGCAGTAGGCGTGTGCAGTAGGCGTGTGCAGTATATATGTATACCGGGGTATTTTTGAAATCCCGGGGGATGCGTGCTACTTCACTGCTTACAACTATAAGTTAATTTATTTGGCACATCTTATTTAGTTATCTCCAACTCAGAACTACAGCTATGCATTTGGTTTTCTAACTTGCTAAGTGACTAGCTTGCCAGGTCAGATTTCTTGGTGATGGGCCTCCCAAGTGGCGCAGCGGTCTAAGTCAGAGGCGTTACTACAGATGCGAGGTTCGATCGCGGGCTGTGTCGCAGCCGGCCGCGACCGGGAGCCCCATGAGGCGCCATTGGCCCAGCGTCGTCCAGGTTAGGGGAGGGTTTGGCCGGGCTGGATGTCCTTGTCCCATCTCGCTCTAGGACGTCCCCTCCCAAAATAAAAATATTTCCCCTTGTGTGCTCTGCCATCTACCTCGTTATGGTACAGGAACGGTATGAACATCTGGATACCACACAACCATACAGGGTTACAGGGTACCATAGTGTCTTTCTATCCTGAGGAGTATTTAAAACCGTTGAGACACAGGGACACACAGCCCTGCTGGAATCACCAAATTGGAGGGAAGCAGACCACAGTTCCCAGGAGGCACAGCTGTTTTCCAGATGTTTGGCTGGTGATGCCTGCCGGGGTAAACATAATCACCCCAGACCAGACCTAGGCAAACTATATTTTTAGCAGAGAGGGAGAAAGGAACAGGAAAGCTGTGTGTGCAGAGAGCTGGGAGAGACGGAGGGGGGTGAGTTTCCAGTTTCAAAGTTTATTCGCCACGTGTAGAGGATACAACAGGTGTAAAACAGTACAGTGAAATTCTTACCTTGACAGCTCGTTCTAACAAGGCAATAATAATAATGATGATTATATAATATCAATAGTGTGATGATGATATTAACAATAATGATGATGTAACGGATATAGATAATGACAGTAATAATGACAGTAATAATGACAGTAATAATGAGGATAATAGTAATGATAAATATAATAATAATATAAATAATATGATGATATTAATATAGATAAGAATTATATAAATGATCATATGGATAATGATAGTAATAATTATGATAATAGTAATAATACATATATAATGTAACTGAGAATATAGATAATATAAATAATATTAATGATAATATAGATATTGATGATAATATAGATAAAAGAAAATATAATAAATGTCAAAATAATAAAAACCACACAAGAACTATGAGAGTTAAAGACAGGAATATATAAATACTTATGATAATATATACAGTACATGTAACCAGGAGTAATAGGAATATATGAGTACTTATGATAATATATACAGTACATGTAACCAGGAGTAATAGGAATATATAAATACTTATGATAATATATACAGTACATGTAACCAGGAGTAATAGGAATATATAAATACTTATGATAATATATACAGTACATGTAACCAGGAGTAATAGGAATATATAAATACGTATGATAATATATACAGTACATGTACCCAGGAGTAATAGGAATATATGAGTACTTATGGTAATATATACAGTACATGTAACCAGGAGTAATAGGAATATATGAGTACTTATGGTAATATATACAGTACATGTAACCAGGAGTAATAGGAATATATAAATACTTATGATAATATATACAGTACATGTAACCAGGAGTAATAGGAATATATAAATACTTATGATAATATATACAGTACATGTAACCAGGAGTAATAGGAATATATGAGTACTTATGGTAATATATACAGTACATGTAACCAGGAGTAATAGGAATATATAAATACTTATGGTAATATATACAGTACATGTAACCAGGAGTAATAGGAATATATGAGTACTTATGGTAATATATACAGTACATGTAACCAGGAGTAATAGGAATATATGAGTACTTATTGTAATATATACAGTACATGTAACCAGGAGTAATAGGAATATATAAATACTTATGGTAATATATACAGTACATGTAACCAGGAGTAATAGGAATATATAAATACTTATGATAATATATACAGTACATGTAACCAGGAGTAATAGGAATATATAAATACTTATGATAATATATACAGTACATGTAACCAGGAGTAATAGGAATATATAAATACGTATGATAATATATACAGTACATGTACCCAGGAGTAATAGGAATATATGAGTACTTATGGTAATATATACAGTACATGTAACCAGGAGTAATAGGAATATATGAGTACTTATGGTAATATATACAGTACATGTAACCAGGAGTAATAGGAATATATAAATACTTATGATAATATATACAGTACATGTAACCAGGAGTAATAGGAATATATGAGTACTTATGATAATATATACAGTACATGTAACCAGGAGTAATAGGAATATATGAGTACTTATGATAATATATACAGTACATGTAACCAGGAGTAATAGGAATATATAAATACTTATGATAATATATACAGTACATGTAACCAGGAGTAATAGGAATATATGAGTACTTATGGTAATATATACAGTACATGTAACCAGGAGTAATAGGAATATATGAGTACTTATGGTAATATATACAGTACATGTAACCAGGAGTAATAGGAATATATGAGTACTTATGGTAATATATACAGTACATGTAACCAGGAGTAATAGGAATATATGAGTACTTATGGTAATATATACAGTACATGTAACCAGGAGTAATAAGAATATATGAGTACTTATGGTAATATATACAGTACATGTAACCAGGAGTAATAGGAATATATAAATACTTATGGTAATATATACAGTACATGTAACCAGGAGTAATAGGAATATATGAGTACTTATGATAATATATACAGTACATGTAACCAGGAGTAATAGGAATATATAAATACTTATGATAATATATACAGTACATGTAACCAGGAGTAATAGGAATATATGAGTACTTATGGTAATATATACAGTACATGTAACCAGGAGTAATAGGAATATATAAATACTTATGGTAATATATACAGTACATGTAACCAGGAGTAATAGGAATATATGAGTACTTATGGTAATATATACAGTACATGTAACCAGGAGTAATAGGAATATATGAGTACTTATGATAATATATACAGTACATGTAACCAGGAGTAATAGGAATATATAAATACTTATGATAATATATACAGTACATGTAACCAGGAGTAATAGGAATATATAAATACTTATGATAATATATACAGTACATGTAACCAGGAGTAATAGGAATATATGAGTACTTATGGTAATATATACAGTACATGTAACCAGGAGTAATAGGAATATATAAATACTTATGGTAATATATACAGTACATGTAACCAGGAGTAATAGGAATATATGAGTACTTATGGTAATATATACAGTACATGTAACCAGGAGTAATAGGAATATATAAATACTTATGGTAATATATACAGTACATGTAACCAGGAGTAATAGGAATATATGAGTACTTATGGTAATATATACAGTACATGTAACCAGGAGTATTAGTGACCAGTAGCAGGATGAATAGATTAATACTAATGGTAATGGCAGTCAATAATCAATGGACAACAGCGTAATGGAGTAAAATCGAATCAATAATTTGAGAAGCAGGGTAGGTTGTGTCTGAGAGGGTAAAGACATGTGGGTGGGCATAGAGTCAGTGTGGATAGTCTGTGGGAGAGAGCAGTAGTTGTTAGCCATTTAACAGTCTTCTGGCCAGGGGATAGAAGCCTGTTTAGGAGTCTGTCTGAGCCTTGATGCACCGCCTGCTGGACGGGAGCATGGAGAACTGTCCATGTCTCGGGTGGCTGGAGTCTCTCAGACACCGCCTGGCATGAACGTCCTGGATAGGCTGGAGCTCACCCCTGCTGATGCTCCCAAGTGGCGCAGCGGTCTAAGGCACTGCATCTCAGTGCTAGAGGTGTTACTACAGACCCTGGTTCGATCCCGGGCTGTATCACAACCGGCCGTGATCGAGAGTCCCATAGGGCGGCGCACAATTGGCCCAGCGTCGTCCGTGTTTTGGGAGGGTTTGGCCGTCATTGTAAATAAGAATTTGTTCTTAACTGACTTGCCTAGTTAAATAAAAATCTAGCTTGGTCCCAGATGCATTTGTGCTGTTTTGCCAACTCCTATGCCAAATAGTCCTTGGAGAGACAGTTGGCAAGACAGCACAGACCTGGGACCAGGCTAGGGGATATCCAAGAAAGTATAACCCAAAGAGTGACAGAAGTCTAACTCAAAACCTTTACAATGACATAGCTATCTCCATGGAGACATCGGGAGAGTAAAACTCAGGAAGTTTGCTAAACATGACATTTCAGTCAAAACCTGGTTGGATTTGGTGACAAAAACAAAACAGAGACAACGCCCGGATTAAAGAAAACTAAGAAAAATATTTGAAGAATAAGTGTCAAAGGAAAAAGAACATTCAACAGAAAACCCAGAGGCCATGCAGCTTTGAACAATAGTCAGTATGTGGCGGAAACCAAGCCAAGCAATAAGAGAGAGATTGAAAATAGAGTCTGGTGTGACCATTGCTGGCAGGACAGAGGGTGGAAAAAGGCAAGTGGGAACTAGAGAGAAGGGACATATTTTTGGAAGTGCATAGTGTCTGAAGTTCCTCAGGGTTCACCCTCTGACTCTGTCCCGATGAGGGAAGAACACATGCTGCCTCAGTAAGTGACATCTGGCCGAGAGAGGTCTGGATGGGAGAAGTCAGTCCTCCTACTGGGAGATGATTTTCACACTGTTGTGTCAACCTGACCCGTACTGAGCTGGCTCTGATATTGTCTCTGCTCTGTAGCGTTAAATGGTGTAATGCTAGTGGCAGCTGCTTGTGCCCTAGTGTCACTCTATAGGGTACCCGCTGCATGATGACAAGCAGTCCAAATACAGACACTAAAACATGGCTGGGACATTACGATTATGGAGGAATGGCTTTGCAGATAAAAAAAATGATGGGATTGAGGGTGTGAAGAGTCAAGAAGTGCAAAACCAAACATCTCCTTGCTAAGTTGATGTGTCTGACTACACGTGTTGTTCACCCCACAGACAGATCTCCGTTGGCACTTGTAGATACATGAACAAATCAGATGAGACCAGAGCAGAACAGAGCATAGCAGGGAGGACAGTTGGACAGTGTTGGATATAGAGCCTTGGTTAAATTAAATCTAGACTGCTAGGATTCCAGAAAGATTACCGGGCCACCCCCATGACACATAAGAGCAAGGATGGATGCGGTTGCCTGGGTGACGGGACAGCAGACAGTGCCGACAATCTGAGTCTGTCTTCGGTTACATGTAGGCTATTTTCTAGGCCCCTTCCTTATCTAGGCTATTCTATAGGCAAATTCCTTATCTAGGCTATTCTATAGGCCCCTTCCTTATCTAGGCTTTTCTATAGGCACATTCCTTATCTAGGCTATTCTATAGGCACCTTCCTTATCTAGGCTATTCTATAGGCCCCTTCTTTATCTAGGCTATTCTATAGGCCCCTTCCTTATCTAGGCTATTCTATAGGCAAATTCCTTACCTAGGCTATTCTATAGGCCCCTTCCTTATCTAGGCTATTCTATAGGCAAATTCCTTACCTAGGCTATTCTATAGGCAAATTCCTTATCTAGGCTATTCTATAGGCAAATTCCTTATCTAGGCTATTCTATAGGCAAATTCCTTATCTAGGCTATTCTATAGACAAATTCCTTATCTAGGCTATTCTATAGGCAAATTCCTTATCTAGGCTATTCTATGGGCAAATTCCTTATCTAGGCTATTCTATAGACAAATTCCTTATCTAGGCTATTCTATAGACAAATTCCTTATCTAGGCTCATTCTTTATCACTGCCTTTTCATAATGTTGACACCTCTAGAACAGAGTTCTGAATGTGTGTTTTTTACTCTGAGTGACTATGTATTATCCTATGTCTACAGAGGAGGAGAAGGGGAACAATTATTCAACTCTGTTGAAAAGAGTAGTCATCACTATCCAGTTACATACCGTACTGAAGGACATTATTTTTTTATCACAGCCTTTCGATTATGTGGACACATTTCCATTTCAGTCCTTCAGCAGACACTCTTATCCACAGCGACTTACAGTTATGTACATTCTGGCTGTATCACAACCAGCCGTGATTGGGAGTCCCATAGGGCGGCGCGCAATTGGCCCAGCATCGTCCGGGTTTGGCCGGTGTAAGTAGTCAGTGTAAATAAGAATTTGTTCTTAACTGACTTGCCTAGTTAAAGGTGCATTAGTTCCGGGGGGGTGCATTAGTTCCGAATGGTTCATTTTTAGAACTCAAAATGTATCAAACAGGAAGAGGAGACGTGGCCTATTATGCATCTAAGAGATGGGGTGGAAAGGGGAAATTCTATTAAAACTATTGAAAAGAGAATAGTAGCAGCAGCAGTACTCTTCAACTTGCACTATCGGCCTACACACAAACTAACTGTGCCTCCTCTTGTCAGCTAAGTTCTTCACAAACAGAGTAGGCTCAACTAGCTATTACTGAGAAAAGCATTTCATCACATTCAGAGGGGACCTATACATAGTGTGGATTCTCACAGCAGGCTCCTCGGTCTCAGATAGCCTAGTTATTATAATATAACCATTTCCTGTGAATTCCGGGCATATCCGAGTCAAACAGCACTACTGCAGCAGAGCTGAGATATGGAAGAGAAACTGAACTGACTGCCCAAATTGAAACTAACTAGACACAAAGAAACCTAGCGTGGAAAATGTAACACTGAATTCTGAATGTAACACTGAATTCTGAAACGTTTTTTTTTAAATATATATATATATATATTTTTTGGACTGTTGCATCTACTCACTTCATTCAGAATACAGTAATGATTCCTGGTTTTAAACTTTTTGTTCTGGTTATTTCATTCAGAATTCAGTGTTACATGGTTTGGGAGCCAAAAAGGAGCTCTCGTAATAAACTCAACACCAAAGAGCCAGAGAAAAGTTAAAACAGGGATACTAGCTAGTGATGTTTCAAATACAAGAAATGGACAGCCAAACCCACGGTGACCCTAATGTTTGAACTTTAAGGTCTCCCCTTCAAACACTTCACATCTCTAATAATAGTAGCTGGCCTCCTAAACAGCAACCAAGGACATGCATGCTAGACATAGATAATAACTAAACAAGGACAACAACTGTGTTTTGGCAGCAAGTGTTTTAAATTGTTATTAACGAGCCTACCTCAAAGATTAGATCTGGTTATGGCATAAAGGCCTTACTGTTTTGTTCTTTTATCAAGATGACAACATGCATAGAACAGGCCGACATTGTTCAGACCGCAAAACTCAGAGGCCATGTAACATCTTCCCTTCCTGTTGTTGTGACTTAGCTGAGGCCGAGATGCTGTGGTTTTAAAAAAAAAAGGTGCCGTCTAAAATTCCTAGCATACATTCATCTTTTGACTTTTAAATTAAATGTTATATAAGCGTTCAAATTGCAGACTAGGTTTAAACTGCTCTCGTATGACCTTATGCATGTCTGGTTTATTATGTAATTGCTGATTGTTGTTTGTATGTATGTGTGTACAGTTGAAGTCGGAAGTTTACATACACCTTAGCCAAATACATTTAAACTCAGTTTTTCACAATTCCTGACAATTATTCATAGTAAAAATTCCCTGTCTTAGGTCAGTTAGGATCACCACTTTATTTAAAAGACTGAAATGTCAGAATAATAGTAGGGAGAATTATTTATTTCAGCTTTTATTGCTTTCAGCACATTTCCATTGGATCAGAAGTTTACATGCACTCAATTAGTATTTGGTAGCATTGTCTTTAAGTTGTTTAACTTGGGTCAAATGTTTCGGGTAGCCTTCCACAAGCTTCCCACAATAAGTTGGGTGAATTTTGTCCCATTCCTCCTGACGGAGCTGGTGTAACGGAGTCATGTTTGTAGGCATCCTTGCTCGCACACGCTTTTTCAGTTCTGCCCACAATTTCTCTATAGGATTGAGGTCAGGGCTTTGTGATGGCCACTCCAATACCTGGACTTTGTTGTCCTTAAGCCATAACTTTGGAAGCATGCTTGGTATCATTGTCCATTTGGAAGGCCCATTTGCGACCAAGTTTTAACTTCCTGACTGATGTCTTGAGATGTTAGTTCAATATATCCACATAATTTCCCCTCTTCATTATGCCATCTATTTTGTGAAGTGCACCAGTCCCTCCTGCAGGAAAGTACCCCCACAACATGATGCTGCCATCCCTGTGCTTCACGGTTGAGATGGTGTTCTTCAGCTTGCAAGCCTCCCCCTTTTCCTCCAAACATAACGATGGTCATTATGGCCAAACAGTTTCATCAGACCAGAGGATATTTCTCCAAAAAGTACGATCTTTGTCCCTATGTGCAGTTGCAAACCGTAGTCTGGCTTTTTTATGGCGGTTTTGGAGCAGTGGCTTCTTTCCTTGCTGAGCGGCCTTTCAGGTTACGTCGATAAAGGACTCGATTTACTGTGGATATAGATAATTTTGTAACCGTTTCCTCCAGCATCTTCACAAGGTCCTTTGCTGTTGTTCTGGGATTGATATGCAATTTTCACACCAAAGTACATTCATCTCTAGGAGACAGAACACATCTCCTTCCTGAGCGGTATGACGGCTGCGTGGTCCCATGGTGTTTATACTTGCGTACTATTGTTCGTACAGATGAACGTGGTACCTTCAGGCATTTGGAAATTTGTCCCAAGGATGAACCAGCCTTCTGGAGGTCTACAATTTTTTTCCCCCTGAGATCCTGGCTGATTTCTTTAGATTTTCTCATGATGTCAAGCAAAGAGGCACTGAGTTTGAGGGTAGGCCTTGAAATACATCCACAGGTACAACTCCAATTGACTCAAATGATGTAAATTAGCCTATCTATCTATCTGAAGCCATGACGCCATTTTCTGAAATTTTCCAAACTGTTTAAAGGCACAGTCAACTTAATGCATGTAAACTTCTGACCCACTGGAATTGTGATACAGTGAATTATAAGTTAAATCTGTCTGTAAACAATTGTTGGAAAAATTACTTGTGTCACACAAGTGCCAAAACTATAGTTTGTTAACAAGAAATTTGTGGAGTGGTTGAAAAACGAGTTTTAATGACTCCAGCCTATGTGTATGTAAACTTCCGACTTCAACTGTACATTCCTTCTATGCCATTTTCACGTGTTTGTTTTTACCATGAGTGCTCAGGTTGAGTAAGATTTCCAGTGCATTTACATGTCTCACATCACTGTCTTAACCGAGCGATGAAGCCAAGAGCATACTGTAGACACATCTCACATACCACATCCACCCCCATCACCTTCTTTTCCCAGCTATATGCCAATAGTCAACACATAACATGTCTCACATCACTGTCTTAACCGAGCGATGAAGCCAAGCGCATACTGTAAGACACATCTCACATACCACATCCACCCCCATCACCTTCTTTTCCCAGCTATATGCCAATAGTCAACACATAACATGTTCTGGTCTTTGGCTTCGTTAAAATAACTTTTATGACTATTTCTGCTCGCCAATGCACCTCAACTCATTCAGACCTAACTGTAATGATTCATTTCCGCTTCGTAATGGAAATGATCTAGGATGGGAGGTAAACAAATGAAACAGTTTGAAATGTAACTGTAGCTAGCTTCAAACGGCTGTACTTTGTCTTTCATCTGAAGTGGGTAGAGGAGCATCATTAAAGCATAGAACAAAAGGAAGTTATTGTTCTTTCCTCCGCCTGGGGAGATAAGGGTGTGAGTGTGCGCCCGTGTTTAAAGAGAGGGATGGCGACCTTCTCGTCTCTAGGACTTCTCTCTCACAGCAGTCAGATACCTACAGAAACCAGCCTTTTCTTTGAATATTAAATACAGACACGTTCAGGAATATGACATACGCGTTTGGACAAAAAAAATTAGGGAAGGAACATCAAAAGGAATACTATGTGTTGCTATTGGAAACAAGAAATGAAAACCAAATAAATGGTTAGGCTACCACACTCTCATGCTGAGGCAAGTCTGGAGGACAGAGTCAATTACTTTGGTGAAAACACAGGCGTGATCTAGAAAAATGCACGCACTTTGACAATGGTATGGGCATATAAGACTACAACAGCCTCGGCCTACATCTTAATTACACCCAAGCACTGGAACAAACAGATCTACTTTGCTGTTGGCGAGATGTGAAGAGATCAGAGTGTGCTACTGCTTCTGTCCACACACCAGAGTGGGACGATTAAATCCAGAAAGTAAACCACATTTCAAAATTACAGGTTGACACAGGAACAGGAACCCAGCGGGTCTTGCGGATCCCGTGGGTTTCCAGCAGGAATGGGAGTCAAGTTCTGGACAGGACATGATCTATAGATACGGACAAAATAGGAATATTTATAAACAGAGTTAGAAATATGCAATGTGTGGAGCATTTCATTCAAAAGCCTACCTTTTTACTTAATAAAACGCCCCCAAAAATTGTAATTTCCCCCCTTTTCGTCGGGTCACTCAAGCGCCTCGTCCACATCACGAGTTAATCCTACTGGGTAAATAGGATTTACGGCATTGCCAAAATCTCGTAATGTGACTTATCATATGTGTGCACTGTGCAGGCAACTGTCTCCTGAGTGCTGAGCATCAGCCAAACGGAGCAGATTCTTAGCATTAGGGATACTCACTGCTCTCAGGGCAGATCTGCCAGTTTTGACTAGCAGAAGTTACTTTTCGTAGCAGGTTAGGGGAATTGGGTTAAGGTAAGGAAAAGGGTTAAAAAATAAAATAATTGTCCCTGATATGACTCGAACATATTTAGCTTCAACCAGGCCTGCCCTGAGAACAGTCTTGGTTTCCACTATTGCGAGGGGGGGGGGGGGGGGGACAGACAGATGGGCAGCTGACGTATGAAGTCATTTCGGGGCATAAAAATTAGCAAGGGACAGGAGTGATTTTTATCGGGACAGGAACGTTCCGGGGTTATATAATTGTTGCGGGGATGAGGACAGTATGGGATAGGAATACATTTTCACTCCAGTGTCAACCTCTATCGAAAAGCATTGAAGATAATTACAATGGGTATTTCAGTGTACTTCCTGAATTGAAATGAAATTAACCCTAACCTTGCCATCCACCCCAAAACGTCTGGTTGGTCCGCCTCTCTCAAAGCGTCGATATAGGACTACGGTCGAATCTTACTACGTCGGCTCTGACACGACGGATGTGGCAGGGCTTGCAAGCTATCACTGATTACAGCGTGAAATCCAGCCGCGAGCCTACCAGTCGAGCTAAATGCCTTCTATGCTCATTTCGAGGCAAGCAACACTGGACCATGCATGAGAACACCAGCTATTCCAGAAGACTGTGATTTCGCTCTTCATGGCCGAAGTCAGTAAAAAAGGGTAACATTTGCAAGGGCGCGGGGCCAGACGTAATACCAGGAAAGGTACTCAGAGCATGCGCTGACCATGTGGCAAGTGTCTTCACACCATTTTCAACCTATCCCTGACCCGGTCTGAAATACCAAGTCGTTTCAAGCAGACCAGCATATCATTTGTAAAATGGTTACCTGAAGAGGGTGCGTTCACTGAACATCCAGTCAGCCCATAAGTCACAATGTGAGAGGGTGGGCATGATGGTTGGACAGTGAGTAGCCTGCCACAGACACTTTTTGGAGAGGTAACTGTTGTTCCATAGTATTAGATAGATACACACACACACACACACACCTATATCTATCTATTTATATACACACATACATTTATAGACACACACACATATACACACACACACCTATCTATCTATTTATAGACACACACACACACACACACACACACACACTTCAAGGGGTCTTAAAATTCATAATCAAAAGCAAAATGATCATTGGTATGACCTCCCTAAAATAATTCAATATAGCTTTTTAGACTGTTTATTGCCAAAAATAAGGGGTTTAATTGTAACAACAAAAATATATATATCCCTCAGATAGGACAGACACTTCATAACTTTCTATTTTTTGATACTTCGAGGGGGGTCTTAGAATTCAGAATCCAACAGCTAAATGGTCCTTGGTATGACCTTATTAAAACAAAAACATCCTGTATAGAGCCATGGTATTACCTGGCGACGCTGGGACAAATTGTGCGCCACCCTATGGCACTCCAAATCACGGCCGGCTGTGATACAGACTGGAATCGAACTAGGGTCTATAGTGACGCCTCTAGCACTAAGATGCTGTGCCTTAGACCGCTGCGCCACTCAACACTGTAGTCTAGTCTATTCTCCAATGACATAACATTGATGCTGCAGCTGTTTACGAAATGAGAAATTCCTACTTTTTATGCATCTATCAGGTCTTCAAAATCCTATTTTATGAGCAAAATAATGAGTCTAAAAGAGAATAAGAAAACGCTTTGAAAGAAAACAAAGAAAAACAAGAGAGAAAAAGATTTACATGGTTAAAAGACCCTGTTCCACTCCTCGCTCCATCCCAACTTTCTCCCTACAGCTCAGCGTTCAACACCACAGTGCCCTCCAAGCTTGTCAACTAGCTTGGGACCCTCGGACTGGATACCTCCCTCTGCAACTGGATCCTTGACTTCCTGACGGGCCGATGCCAGATGTTGAGAGTAGGCAAAAACACATCCACGCTGATCCTCAAAAGGGGGGCCACCCCGGGGTGTGTGCACAGCCCCCTCCTGTACTCCCCGTTTACCCATGACTCCAACATCAAGTTTGCTGACGACAACGTTGGTAGGCCTGGTCACCAACTGCAATGAAACAGTCTACAGGGAGGAGGTCAGATAACTGGCAGTGTGGTGCCAGGACAACAACCTCTCTCTCAACTTCAGCAAGACCTAGGAGCTGATTGTGCACTACAGGAAAGGGGGGGGCATACTGGAGAGAGTCAAAAGCTTCAAGTTCCTCTGCCTCTACATCACTGAAACGATTTGGCCCCTCAGATCCTCAGGAACTTTTACAGCTGCAGCCAAGAGCGGATCCTGACTGGTTGTATAACAGTCTGGTATGTCGACCGGAAGGCCCTACAGAGGGTGGTGCAGACGGACCAAAAAAAATTCTCCTTTCTCTAGTTCTCACTTGCCCTTTTCCACACTCTGCCCTGCCAGCAATGGTCACACCAGACTCTATTTTCAATCTCTCTCATTGCTCTGCTTGGCTTGGTTTCCACCACATACTGACTATTGTTCAAAGCTGCATGGCCTCTGGGTTTTCTGTTGAATGTTCTTTTTCCTTTGACACTTATTCTTCAAATATTTTTCTTGGTTTTCTTTAATCCGGGCGTTGTCTCTGTTTTTGTTTTTGTCACCAAATCACTAAATCCAACCAGGTTTTGACTGAAATGTCATGTTTAGCAAACTTCCTGAGTTTTACTCTCCCGATGTCTCCATGGAGATAGCTATGTCATTGTAAAGGTTTTGAGTTAGACTTCTGTCACTCTTTGGGTTATACTTTCTTGGATATCCCCTAGCCTGGTCCCAAGTCTGTGCTGTCTTGCCAACTGCCTCTCCAAGGACTATTTGGCATAGGAGTTGGCAAAACAGCACAAATGCATCTGGGACCAAGCTAGATTTTTATTTAACTAGGCAAGTCAGTTAAGAACAAATTCTTATTTACTATGACGGCCTACCCCGGCCAAACCCTAACCCGGACGACGCTGAGATAATTTTTTCCCCTTATCAACAGTACCTCATAATGTCAAAGCAAAGTATTTCTCTGTACTTTGCTTGGTTGATCTTTGATCATTGATCCTGACGAGTCTCACTGTCCCTACCGCTGAAAAATATCCCAAAAAAATGATGCTGCCACCACCATGCTTCACTGTAGGGATGGTGCCAGGTTTCTTTCAGATGTGACACACAAAGAGTTACAAATCTTGGATTCATCAGACCAGAGAATCCTTTAGGTGCCTTTTGGCAAACTCCTAGCGGGCTGTCGTGCCTTTTACTGAGGAGTGTTTTTTTCGTCTGGCCACTCTACCATAAAGGCCTGATTGGTGTAGTGCTGCAGAGATGGTTGTCCTTCTGGAAGGTTCTCCCATCTCCGCAGAGGAACTCTGCAGCTCTGTCAGAGAGAGTGACCGTTGAGTTCTTGGTCACCTCCCTGAACAAGGCCCTTCAACCCTGATTGCGGCCAGCTCTAGGAAGCGTCTTCGTGGTTCCAAACTCCCATTTAAGATTGATGGAGGCTACTGTGTTCTTGGGGAGCTTCAAAGCTGCAGAAATGTTTTGATACCCTTCCCCAGATCTGTTCCTTGACACAATCCTGTCTCGGCGCTCTAAGGACAATTCCTTCGGCCTCAGTGCATGTCAGAGGAAAAACCAATACCTATCAACTGTTGGACCTTATATAGAAAGGTGTGTCCCTTTCTAAATCATGTCCAATTAATTGAATTTACCACAGGTGGACTCCAATCCAGTTGTAGGAACATCTCAAGGATGAGCAATGGAAACAGGATGCACCTGAGCTCAATTCCTTTTTGATACTGTCTTGGCCATGTTCTCTTATAATCTCCACCCGGCACAACCAGAAGAGGACTGGCCACCCCACATAGCCTGGTTCCTCTCTAGGTTTCTTCCTAGGTTTTGGCCTTTCTAGGGAGTTTTTCCTAGCCACCGTGCTTCTACACCTGCATTGCTTGCTGTTTTAGGCTGGGTTTCTGTACAGCACTTTGAGATATCAGCTGATGTACGAAGGGCTATATAAATAAATTTGATTTGATTTGAATTTCAAGTCTTATTTTTAATACATTTTTTAAAAATCCCCTAAACCTGTTTTCGCTCTGTCTGGGGTATTGTGTGTAGATTGAGGGGGGGGGGGGGGGGGTTATTTAATCCTTTTTAGAATAAGGCTGTAACGTAACAAATTGTGGAAAAAGGGAAGGGGTTGAATACTTTCCTAATGCAATGTGTATACCCTGCATGCAGGACATCGGCTCATTGATTCAGATCATGAATAGCTGGAACTATTCAGTCATTAACAACAGTTCCAGAAGTTGACATATTGAATGACCGACCACCTTACTGTCTCTGATATGAGAGCTGAATAGAAATGTTGTTTATATTATTAAGAGTAGTCTTAGAGCCTGTCTGCTACTCCAGCCTAAATTACTTTAGCAGAACCCAGGCTGTCCCAAATGGCACCTTATTCCCCCTATGTAGTGCACTACTATTGACAAGAGCAGTGTACTTTATAGGGAGTAGGGTGCATTTTGGGGGAGACACTGAGTTTGGCTTTGCAGACCTTTTCCCTGGCAATGGGATTTTATGGTCTTCATTACTTGTGGCTCTATCCTGATCCTGAATTCCAGCCTGTTGAATTAGTCCAATTTCTCTCTCCATTGTATTTTATCAGTCCCATGGTGCTGCCTTGGTTACCACGCTGTAGAAATGTCAGAGGTTACTTGAGGTTACCGTGGTCAGTTTGTCTGAATCTCAAATAGCATCATATTCCCTACTCAGTACACTACTTTTGACCAAAGCCCAGTGCCTTCAGAAAGAATTCACACCCCTTGACTTTTTCCACTTTTCATTTTGTGTGTGTGTCAGTGATCTACACACAATTCTCATGTCAAAGTGGGGGAAAAAATCAAATGAAACACTATCTAGATTTTTTTGTTCCAAGCATTCTCCCCTGAGTTAATACATGTTAGAATCACCTTTGGCAGCGAGTCTTTCTGGGGGTCTTAAGAGCTTTTCACTTCTGGATTATGCAATATTTGGCCATTTATTCTTTAAAAAAAAAATCTTAATTCTGTAAAATGGATTATTCAATGTATTATTTTCTTCTATTTACCGATCTACCAATAGGGGTCCAATTCACTGCTCGACTGGGGTACCTTACACATACAATTATCTGTGAGGTACACCAATGAGGTAGTCATTCAAATATCATTCTAAACACTATTATTGCACACATAGTCAGTCAGTCAATCAATCAAAATTATTTATAAATCCCTTCGTACATCAGCTGATATCTCAAAGTGCTGTACAGAAACCCAGCCTAAAACCCCAAACAGCAAGCAATGCAGGTGTAGAAGCACAGTGGCTAGGAAAAACTCCCTAGAAAGGCCAAAACCTAGGAAGAAACCTAGAGAGGAACCAGGCTATGAGGGGTGGCCAGTCCTCTTCTGGCTGTGGTGGGTGGAGATTATAACAGAACATGGCCAAGATGTTCAAATGTTCAATATCTGTGAATTCTGAAAAGCTATCCAAGGATTGTTCCATAGTGCAACAGGAGCCTCTCCTAACTGTTGACAGTGACATGTCTGAACGGTAGTGGCTGAGGAAGGAGAGAGGGGTCCTCTGTATAGAGCATGCTGGCTGTAGGAACACCAACCAGTCTCTCTTTGATAGATCAGAGTACCTCAAGCATGACCAAGGCTACAACATACTCATGAATGTTCCCCCCCCTCTCTCTCGCTCTGTTGCTCTCGCTCTATTTCTCACTCTTTATCTCCCCCTTTCTCTCCCCCCTCTCTCTCTTCTGTTCTCTTCTCTCTTCCTTTCTCTCTCTTCTCTTCCTTCCTCTCTCTCTCTTCTCTTCTCTCCCCGCTCTCTCTCTCTCTCTCTCTCTCCTCTCCCTCTCACTCTGTTTCTCACTCTTCCACTCTCTGTTTCTCTCCCTCTCTCTCTCTCTCTCTCTCTCTGCAGGCTGCCAATGGCTACATCCTCCTGTTTGACGTGGTGGGAGGAGGAGAGGACAAGTATCTTTATGAACCCGTCTATTCCAAGTGAGTACATAAATATGTATTTATTGTCCTCTCCACCCACTCACTTTCTTCAGGGTCAAAGGTTGAAGTTCAAAATAGAATAACCAAGGTCAACTGCAGCAGGTCAGGAACCTGCTGTGGGAGGCAGGGACTAAATGTTAAAAGAATGAAGTTCTACAATGCTCACTCATAGATGTCAGTTGTTGAACTGCAAAGGTGGTTGTATTCATTCCTTCACTCACAGCATAGACAAACCTCACTGTAGCTCCTGTCTACATGCTATGATAATTAGTGTACCAGGCCTGAGGGATAGGTTGTACTGTAGTTTAGGACATCATTGCATGTTGAAGGCCTTGGCAAATGTCTGGACTAATTCCATGAACAGTGAATGCTGTGGATGACTGACTGTACAGCACAGCGTGTTCCTCGCCAGTCTTGGGCTGGGCCCTCCCACTGTTATAGCAGGGCTGCGTGGGTGAATGGATGTTTGGGTGCGTGTGTCTACACAGTGGAAGAGAGGCTTTTCAGCCGGCCAGCTCTCTGCTCTCTGACATAACTCAGATCTCCACAGCGAGCCCAGCCAATGAATCACATTTATTTATGAAGCCCATTTCGCATCAACAGATGGATGCGAGGTGTGTTACCTTACATGCAGTCATTTTCAGTTCTGCAGTCACAGAACCAAAGGGCTTCTCTAAGCCTCTGAGACTCTGGTCTTCTTTTGCCCACATATTCAGTTAGCCTGTATATGTGGTTCATATCAGACCTACACCACTATCTCACATGCACATAAACCAATACAGCCATGAAGTACAGTAGAGTATTTATGAAGCCATGAAGTACAGTAGAGTATTTATAAAGTAGCTGAGATTTAGGCCAAACAAGCCATACAGAGGAGGTTTAACTGTGGAGGGAGGTTTAACTGTGGAGGGAGGTTTAACTGTGGAGGGAGGTTTAACTGTGGAGGGAGGTTTAACTCCCTCAGGCTGATCAGGGTGATACCAGCAGAACAGCGCCACTCAGCCTTTATGAAAGATTGTGTGTGTGTGTGTGTGTGAGAGAGTTCCAATGAGGACATGCCTGTACACACACACAGACCCACCTACTCCCCCTCACAAAACCTCTGTTCCATTCTGTGCTACCAGTCACCACATCAAAGCATTGTCAGGGAATCTGGACCAAGTCTGGACTTGATGAGGAAGGAGGCAGATGTACTAAACACAGGCATCACTGTGCCTGCTGCGGTTTGGCCTCGTTCGTGCCTAGATCCTGTAGTGCTATTGTTTGACTAACCCAGCCTTTTCCCCCTGTTGATTTTAGACTTGATAAGGTAGAGTGAATTGTATAAATCAGATCCATGAACCCTATGTGCCCTCCTTACTTCTGCCACATACACGTCCTCATTGTGTGTGTGTTTACAGAGGGAGTCGTGGTGTTAAGGTCACCCCAGGTTATAAAGAGGAGCAGTGTGCCCCCGCTCTCAGCCTGGAGATGAAGAGACCCATAGACCTGGAGGCTCCCATTACCAGGTACCTGTCGCTCTCTCGCTGTCTCACATACGTACTCACACACACATACATACATACACACCTACCTACACACATAAATGCGTGCACATACACATCTACACACAACTCACACTCAAACACCAACTGGACACTGAGGTGTGTTTAGTTTGAAAGTTAACACTGGTGTAGTTGTTGGCCATTATAAGTCTAGTTAGCCACTGTGTACATTTCTGTGCTGAATAGATTTCCTACTCTTCTTCCCAAACCAATTTGTGTCTTTTGCAAATTATATAACAACGTGGGTTCGGCTTTGCACATTCCTCGTCTAGTCCCTGTGGACTACAGTAGGACATTTTAAGGTTCTATTCTTCCTCGCTTTTCCTGTGTGTGTGTCCTTCCAGTAGCCTGACTTCCGGGCTGCTTGCCTGGGGTGAATTGAGGAGAGAAGTTAAGCCCCAGTTTTATTGTCCTGTTGGATTCAAAAGCCTTATTCTCCAGTATTTCTGGCCTATTCTCCTCTGGAGAGATGAAGTGTTCTGGCCAGACCACATTCAGATTACTGAGACTGGGCTACAGGGTACTCCTCAGTACTCACACACCATCTGAGTACACTGTACATTCCATCCTGGTCCCTCTGCAGCTCCCCAGGAGGAACACTCTCTCTCTCGCTCTCTCGCTCTCGCGCTCTCTCTCTCTCTCTCTCTCCATTCTCACTCTTTTAAAACATATTTTCATCCTCCTTTTATCCGTTCTTCTTTCATTCAACTTCTTAAACTGTCACAAAACTCTCTTTATTTTCAACTCATTTATTGTCACCCTCTCCGTCCTAATTTATTGGCCGCTTTGTTTCTCTCTCTCTCTCCCTCTTTCTCCTTGTCCTCTTTTCTGTCCCTTCAGCATGCAGTCTCTTCAGGAGGATCTATTGGTGTCTACTGCTGATGGCTACCTCCACATCCTCCACTGGGATGGAGTCAGCAACGGCAGGAAGGCCATCAGTCTCTGTAGTGTCCCTTTCTCCCTGGACCTACAGTCTGCCAGAGGTCAGTCCCAATCACTATACCATCCTCTCCCCACCCCACCTACAGTCTGCCAGAGGTCAGTCCCAATCACTATACCATCCTCTCCCCACCTCGCCTACAGTCTGCCAGAGGTCAGTCCCAATCACTATACCATCCTCTCCCCACCTCGCCTACAGTCCCTGTAAGCTCCACCATATCCAGCCATGTTTACATAATGATCTGGACCTACATCCATCTATCCATGTGTTTTAGATACAGCCCCCTCGTTGTGGTTTAGACACTGTCAGACCCCCTCGTTTAGACACTGTCAGACCCCCTCGTTGTGGTTTAGACACTGTCAGACCCCCTCGTTTAGACACTGTCAGACCCCCTCGTTGTGGTTTAGACACTGTCAGACCCCCTCGTTTAGACACTGTCAGACCCCCTCGTTTAGACACTGTCAGACCCCCTCGTTTAGACACTGTCAGACCCCCTCGTTTAGACACTGTCAGACCCCCTCGTTTTGGTTTAGACACTGTCAGACCCCCTCGTTGTGGTTTAGACACTGTCAGACCCCCTCGTTGTGGTTTAGACACTGTCAGACCCCCTCGTTTAGACACTGTCAGACCCCCTCGTTTAGACACTGTCAGACCCCCTCGTTTAGACACTGTCAGACCACCTCGTTTAGACACTGTCAGACCCCCTCGTTTAGACACTGTCAGACCCCCTCGTTGTGGTTTAGACACTGTCAGACCCCCTCGTTGTGGTTTAGACACTGTCAGACCCCCTCGTTTAGACACTGTCAGACCCCCTCGTTTAGACACTGTCAGACCCCCTCGTTGTGGTTTAGACACTGTCAGACCCCCTCGTTGTGGTTTGTGTGTTCTAAGTCTGGGTTTGTTTATGTGTGTCTCTGCAGGTGGTCTGTGTCTGGACCTGAAGGGGGTGTACATCAGAGACATGACCTACTGTGTGACACTGGATGGCTTTGCTGTGGTGCTTGATGATGGCAGGCTGGGGTTCATCACTCCTCTAGCCAACAGGATCACTGCAGATGTAAGAACTGTGTGTGTGTGTGTGTGTGTGCTTTGCTGTAGTGCACACACAATACGGCAGAGTTTTGTGAATCATGTTAAACAATGAAGCATAACTGCTGTGTGAGGTGATGTGTGAGGTGATGTGATGTGCTGTGTGTGGGAAAGAAAGAGAAAGAAAGTGAAAGGCAGAGGTGTCAGTGGAAAAGCGGTGATCTGACTGTCCTCTTTTACAGCAGCTGCAGGGCGTCTGGGCAGCAGATGTAACAGACGGCACGTGTGTGGCTGTCAACAATAAGTACAGACTGGTGACCTTTGGCTGTGCCAGGTACGTGTGTGTATCTTTTGTGTGGTTGGTGTGTGCTTGACAAGAGGTCCTCAAGGATTGTACAATCTGCCAGCTTGGCAGGACTGTCTGGACTATTTTTAATCTCTCACACATTGACACCTGGCTGGTTGGCTGTCTGGCTGGTTGGCTGTCTGGCTGGTTGGCTGTCTGGCTGTCTGGCTGGTTGACTGACTGGCTGGTTGACTGACTGGCTGGTTGGCTGATTGACTGACTGGCTGGCTGGTTGACTGACTGACTGGCTGGCTGGTTGACTGGCTGGTTGGCTGGCTGACTGACTGACTGACTGACTGACTAGTTGGCTGGTTGGCTGGCTGATTGACTGGCTGGCTGGTTGACTGGCTGGCTGGCTGGCTGGCTGGCTGGCTGAACAGTGTGACTCTGGATCTCTTGATTGTGTAATTAACATTCCACTAATGCAGATAGGAAGGGTTTATAGAGGCCTGTGGTGATACTGTCAGCAGGATGCGTGTGCTGCTAAAGAGTATTGCTGAGGTCAGCAGGAGACCGAGAGAACCTGAGTGACAGACAGTAGATGGCCTGAGTGACAGACAGTAGATGGCCTGAGTGACAGACAGTAGATGGCCTGAGTGACAGACAGTAGATGGCCTGAGTGACAGACAGTAGATGGCCTGAGTGACAGACAGTAGATGGCCTGAGTGACAGACAGTAGATGGCCTGAGTGACAGACAGTAGATGGCCTGAGTGACAGACAGTAGATGGCCTGAGTGACAGACAGTAGATGGCCTGAGTGACAGACAGTAGATGGCCTGAGTGACAGACAGTAGATGGCCTGAGTGACAGACAGTAGATGGCCTGAGTGACAGACAGTAGATGGCCTGAGTGACAGACAGTAGATGGCCTGAGTGACAGACAGTAGATGGCAGTGATTTGAATCTCCAACCTTTCATCTAAATATTTATTGAATCCTCACGTTGCCTTGTTTCAGCAGTTGTTTGTCAGTCAGGAAATGTAGGCTAATTGAATGATGTATTGAATCCACTGACCGTGTTTCTGTCTGTTCTAGTGGCTCAGTGTTGGTGTACAGTATCGATACCACTACAGGGTCCATGCAGCTCTCCCACAAGCTGGAGCTCACTCCTAAACACTACCCCGGTACGTACAACCCCCTAAACACACTACCCCGGTACGTACAACCCCCTAAACACACTACCCCGGTACATACAACCCCCTAAACACACTACCCCGGTACATACAACCCCCTAAACACACTACCCCGGTACGTACAACCCCCTAAACACACTACCCCGGTACGTACAACCCCCTAAACACACTACCCCGGTACGTACAACCCCCTAAACACACTACCCCGGTACGTACAACCCCCTAAACACACTACCCCGGTACGTACAACCCCCTAAACACACTACCCCGGTACGTACAACCCCCTAAACACACTACCCAGGTACGTACAACCCCCTAAACACACTACCCCGGTACGTACAACCCCCTAAACACACTACCCAGGTACGTACAACCCCCTAAACACACTACCCCGGTACGTACAACCCCCTAAACACACTACCCAGGTACGTACAACCCCCTAAACACACTACCCCGGTACGTACAACCCCCTAAACACACTACCCCGGTACATACAACCCCCTAAACACACTACCCCGGTACGTACAACCCCCTAAACACACTACCCCGGTACGTACAACCCCCTAAACACACTACCCCGGTACATACAACCCCCTAAACACATCTACCCTGGTACCACCTGACACATGTACCTTTTATACAAACTACTACTCTCTAGTCTCACATTGTTTTTCTTGTAAATAGTGGTTATGTTTTGGTTTCGACTGGCAAGTGCAGGTGGTGTTTAGTTCCCCTCAACACAGGCTATGTATGAGACAGAATCTGTTGATTACATGTTATGGTATGTGTATGCCCCCTCGTGGAAGTGAATGGTATAAAATGAGAGTACAGTGTGAAATCCTATTGACCTATAATAAACCTGAGCTCTGTTTTCATCATGGGAGATCCTGCAACCTATCTCTGTCAACAAGTGGTGAAACAAGCCGTGTAGTCTCATCCCTCTTTCATGCTGTCTAGAACTGTTGCTGGAAAGTTCGTCTGGAAAAAACATGACAATAGATCCAGGAACAGTTGAAAATGATTGTGTTAAGGATATTTAACAAACCCTCCATGTTACAGAAAATATTCTTGTCTGACCTGTCGTCCGTTCCTCCTCCTCTTCCTCTTCCTCTTCCTCCTCTTCTTCCTCTTCCTCCTCCTCCTCAGACGTGTGTAACAAGACAGGCGCGGTGAAGCTGATCCGCTGGTCCCCCGACTACAGTGTTGCCATGGTGACCTGGGAGTGCGGGGGACTGTCTCTGTGGAGTGTGTTCGGAGCCCACCTCATCTGTACCCTGGGGGAGGACTTTGCGTGAGTGATGATCACAATTACCTCTGCTGTTCAGGCAGCTGCACAGTTCTAGATGGATATAGACAACTTTATTTGCCTTCGAAAGGGAATTTTTCTCCCACATATATAAAAGCTTTGTTAATGTAGAAAGCAGATGTACACAGTGCATTCAGAAAGTATTCAGACCCCTTCACCTTTTTCACATTTTGTTAAATTACAACCTTATTCTAAAATGGATTAAACATCAATCTCACACAATACCCCATAATGACAAAGCAAAAAGTTTTTTTCGCAAATGTATTAAAAATAAAAAACGATTACATTTACATAAGTATTTGTGAAGAGACTTGAAATTGAGCTCAGGTGCATCCTGTTTCCGTTGATCATCCTTGATGTTTCTACAACTTGATTGGAGTTCACCTGAGGTAAATTCAATTGATTGGACATGATTTGGAAAGACACACACCTGTCTATGTAAGGTCCCACAGTTGATAGTGTCAGAGCAAAAGCCGAGGCACACATCTGAGGAAGGTTACCAAAACATTTCTGCAGCATTTAAAGTCCCCAAGAACAGTGGCCTCCATCATTCTTAAAATGGAAGAAGTTTGGAAACACCAAGACTCCTCCTAAAGCTGGCCACCTGGCCAAACTGAGCAATCGGGGGAGAAGGGCCTTGGTCAGGGAGGTGACCAAGAACCAGATGGTCACTCTGACAGAGCTAAAGAGTTCCTCTGTGGAGATGGTTGTCCTTCTGGAAAGTTCTCCCATCTCTACAGCACTCCACCAATCAGGCCTTTATGGTAGTGGCCAGACGGAAGCCACTCCTCAGTAAAAGTCACCTAAAGATTCTCAGACCATGAGAACCAGGATTCTCTGGTCTGATGAAACCAAGATTGCACTCTTTGACCTGAATGCAAAGCTTCACGTCTGGAGGAAGCCAGGCACCGCTCATCACCTGGCCAATACCATCCCTACAGTGAAGCATGGTGGTGGCAGCATTATGCTGTGCGGATGTTTTTCAGCGGCAGGAACTGGGAGACTAGTCAGAATCAAGGGAAAGATCAACTGAGCAAAGGACAGAGAGATCCTTGATGAAAACCTGCTCCAGAGCACTCAGGACCTCGGACTGGGGCGAAGGTTCATCTTCCAACAGGACAAACTGACGGAGCTTGAGGATCTGCAGAGAAGAATGGGAGAAACTCCCCAAATACATGTGTGCCAAGTTTGTAGCTTCATACCCAATAAGACTCAAAGGTACCCAAAGGTGCTTGAACAAAGTTTTGAGTAAAGGGTCTGAATACTTAAATAAAACAGAAATATCATATTTACATTTGATACATTTGCAAAAAAATGTAAACTTGTTTGTACTTTGGGGTTGTGTAATAGAATAGGGGGGGCGGCAATTTAATCCATTTTAGAATATGGCTGTAACGTAACAAAATGTGGAAAAACTGAAGGGGTCTGAATACTTCTTAATGTACTGTAGATGTAAACCTTCCATACAATAAAAACAAGACCTGTACACCTCGGTACAGACTGAAGATGGCGCTCTTTCATTGACTTCATATAAGGGTGCTTTTTTGGCATATCATTCTGCCCTCCTATCTCTCTCCAGGTATCGGTCAGACGGCACTAAAAAGGACCCTATAAATATCAGCTCGATGTGCTGGGGAGCAGAGGGTTACCACCTGTGGGTCATCACCAGCAGAGAGGAGACGGAGCTGGTAGAGAACATGGAGGAGGCTCCTCCCCAGACCCAGCAGGCTGGCATACTGCAGTTCAACTTCATCAAGAGCGCCCTCACGGTCAACCCCTGCACGGTGATGTTATGGACATGGCATTATATGCATGCACACACACACACCCTGTCACCCACTTACAGTGCCTCAGAAAGTAGCCACACCCCTGAATTTTTTCCAAATGGCATTGTTACAAACAAGGATTAAAATGTATGTATTTAATTGTTAACTATCTACACAAAATACTTTAATGTCAAAGTGGAAGAAAAATATGTATATAAATATATATATATATATTTTACAATGAATAGAAAACAAATAAATAATATAAGTATTCAACCCCTAGAGTTAATACATGTTAGAGATTACAGCTGTGAGTCTTCCTGATAACTCTTGAAGAGCTTTGCACACCTAGATTGTACAATATTTGACCATTTTTATTCTTTCAAAAATATTCCAAGCTCTGTCAAATTGGGTATTGATCATTGCTAGACAGCCATTTTCAAGTAATGCCATAGATTTCCAAGCCGATTTTAAGTCAAAACTGTAACTAGGCCACTCAGGAACATTCAATGTGGTGAATTCATCTCAGTGTCTGGTGGAAAGCGGAGTGAACCAGGTTTTCCTCTAGGATTTTGCCTGTGCTCATCTCCATTCAGTATATTTTTATCCTAAAAAAAAAAAATCCCCAGTCCTTGCTGATGATGAGCTCATCCATGATGTGATGCAGCCACTATCATGCTTGGAAAATTGTTACTCAGTGATGTGTTATGTTGGATTTAACACTTTTCTATTCAGGACAAAAAATTCAATTTATTTGCCAATTTTTTTTGCAGTATTTCTTTAGTGCCTTATTGCAAACAGGATGTATGTTTTTGAGTATTTGTATTGTGTGCACGCTTCCTTTTCACTCTGTCATTTAGGTTAGTATTGTGGAGTAACTACAATGTTGTTGATCCATCCTCAGTTATCTCTTATCACAGCCATTAAACTCTGTAACTGTTTTAAAGACACCATTGGCCTCATGGTGAATTCCCTGAGCTGTTTCTTTCCTCTCCGGCAACTAAGTTAGGAAGGGCTCCTGTATCTTTGTAGTAACTGGGTGTATTGATGTACCATCCAAAGTGTACATATGTACTTCACCGTGTTCAAAGGGATAGAGGTGATTTCACTGCTCGACTGAGGGACCTTACAATTATCTGTATGTGTGGGGTACAGAGATGGGGTAGTCGTTTAAAAATAATGTTAAACACTTATTGCGCGGTGTGAGTCTGCAACTTATTATGTGACTTGTTCAGCACATTTTTACTCCTGAACTTATTTAGAATGCTTATTGACTCAAGGCATTTCAGCTTTTCATTTTACATTAATTTGTCAACATTTCTAAAAACATAATTCCACTTTTAACATTATGGGGTATTGTGTGTGTGTGTGTGTGTGTGTGTGTGTGTGTGTAGGCCAGTGACCAAAACATCTACATTTATTCCATTTTTAATTCAGCCTGCATCACAACAAAATGTGTAAAAAGTTCAGAGGTGTGAATACTTTCTGAAGGCACGTCCACATGAATACACAGATGGTGTATTTGTGGTTATAGGCTGGGTTTCTGTACAGCACTTTGTGACATAAAACAAATTATTTCACCTTTATTTAACCAGGTAGGCAAGTTGAGAACAAGTTCTTATTTACAATTGCGACCTGGCCAAGATAAAGCAAAGCAGTTCGACACATACAACGACACAGAGTTACACATGGAGTAAAACAAACATACAGTCAATAATACAGTATAAACAAGTCTATATACGATGTGAGCAAATGAGGTGAGATAAGGGAGGTAAAGGCAAAAAAGGCCATGGTGGCGAAGTAAATACAATATAGCAAGTAAAACACTGGAATGGTAGTTTTGCAGTGGAAGAATGTGCAAACTAGAAATAAAAATAAAATCAGCTGATGTAAAAAGGCCTTTATATATACGTTTGTGTATGAAAAGTGATGTGTTCTGCTTAGCCTTTAAATGAGGAATAA